>NC_142528.1:5324547-5624547 GCF_964205215.1 Stylophora pistillata | reverse complement strand
GAGAACCCGGCCAGCTCATCAACTCTCACGAGTCGCATTACAGACAGCGACAAGGGATTTTTAAATTCATGGAATTTTTAACGAATGCAATTTTCAATCGCTTGTGCGTCGAACACAGTATCGCAATCTTTCAATTAGAACGGAAGAAATAGGACAATCTTTGGATTTTATCACACTGCAAATCGAAAAGTGGACTGATCAAAAACGTATTCACAGTTCTTTTAGTCCAATCTATGTAGTCATTGTTGTCGACCATGGAGGTTTCGCAATTTTGATTTATTTAATTCCACGTAGAAATGCGAGACACAAAATCCAATTTCGGGCCAACAACTACTTGAGTTGAGCCAGAAAAGAAGTTAATTTTAAAAGTTATTTATAATGGTACTTCTACATGTACGTACCCATTAATTATATCGATCATTAGACAGCGCTAGAATGAGCCCAAAACATATATATGCCCAAGAATGTACACAAAATTAATTATTTAACTGCATTGTTATTTCTTTAGGAGGAAATAAGAACTGAAAGTATCTCGACATGATCTGAACAATTACTCGAGTATGCGAGCACCAAAACTCCATTTGCTTGTAGAGAGGATAGTTCGATCTCATGACGAGGATAAAAGGAATGATGTTTCTTTTGTTCGCTCTATTCGGTGTTTTCTCTTCCATACGCTTTCTTATAGAAATAGTTAAGTTTCTATCTGAAAGGTCTCTTTAATTGAATGCATTTTTTTCAGAAGAGGCTGCGCCTCTTGGTTTTCAAAGTTTTCTCGTGTTCTTCTGGCAACATTCGGCGTGGTTTACCAAACCGATAGAAAGTGTGTAATTTGGTTTCATCAAATGAGTAGATAATGTAAACTGGCCACCGTAAAGGCTTTAAGGCAGAGCGAAACGTCAGTTTTTAACCCTTTCTCGCAAGCCATGCATACATGGGAGTCATAACACCCACTACTGTTGTTATTTGTTTCTTGTTGAAATTAAGAGACAACATTATGTAAGTGTGTACATTGCAAGGCTGTCTGATGTGACACCTATTGCAGCCTAGAACAGCCACAATGATTCCCGATTTCCATTGCAGTGAACCGTTCATATAACAACAAATCCCAAAAATCCAACATTCTGCTCCATGAGCAACACTAAAAGTGTCGATCTTTTAAGATAAAAACTTGCTTAAGAAATCAAAAGTTTGCATTCAAAACACACCTCAGGGCCACATCTTGCTGTTTGGCTGGAAAATGCCTTCTCACTTTATCCGCTAGCCCTTGTTCTTCCTTTTGACGAAAGCTAGTGTCCCAAACACAACCTTTGCCTCATCTATGACCGAAAAGAGTTCTGGGAAATTCCACCACAACTCGAGAAGGCAACACCTCACATTTCCATTCTGACAAATTATTAGAATCGTGTCGGGCCACCCAGTCCTACCAGCAAAATATCACATCGATCGAGACTTTTGCCTCTCAAAACTGGCCCAAAAAGCGTTGGTAGGTCCTGATAGCCATCCACAGATGGGCCAGAGACACGACTTCACTTGTGAACTCGCCAAGCTTGCATGAATTAAAGCATTTTGGTGGTCCAGTCTACATGAAACCACCTCTCACCTCTGTTTTCTTTCAGAGGTTTGCCTCGACTCACATTCCAGCTTAATGATGCTGTCCCGAGGGCTTCTGTAGAGGGAAAATGGTTCGATAAACTCCTATAAACGTAAGAGAACGAATCGATTTGAACACATCCAAATACGAGCGGGTGATCTAGGTCACGTGACCCCAAAGTCTGAGCCCACGGTGTCTCAAAACCGCAAATATTGTAAGGGATACTTCATATAACGACAAACAAAGTGAGCTTAAGTTTTGTATGGCCAAATTACAGGGTCTTTTGCCAGCTGGAAAAGGGTTAAAGCCCTCACGGTGACCAGTTTTCATTATCTACTCAGTTGATGACATCAAATTACCTTGTCACCTCCACCGACGCAACACCACAGTTCTTTAGAAACTTACCCCCTTTATTCTGTAGAAAGTGTGCTTTTTTTATTGCATTTTTATGTGACATGAAAATGACTAAAGTTTGCCAGAGAATGATAAATTTAATCTTATTTTGTGGTCAAGTGACTGATTCTACTGAAACTGTCAAAAAAGTGCGATGAACTAATCAAAATGACCGAAACCGAATGAACTGTCTGCCAGAAAGGCGAAGACCGTGACGGCAATTATTTTATTAGTAAGGTGAATGAAAGCAACAGTGGCCAGAATTGGTCTACCACTGGGATTGCGATCTGATAATCTTGACGAAAAGTTTTTTAAGTTTGCAAACCCAGGAAGTAGTTTTTAAATTTTCCGGAGGTTTTTCAGCTTAACAAGGGTCAGTTGAAGAATTTTAACCACTTATTAATTTTGATTGCGAGAACTTAACTTTAAATTTTTGTATCAGCATTACTAGACCGCACCGCGACTAGAGCGGCAAAATCGGAAGAAAACAACATCGAGCCTTGGGCACTGATCAAAACAACGTCCAGCTGTTTTGTTTACTCGTGGTACATCAACCATATTTGTTTCCATTGCCTCAGCTTGAATCAAAACTTTCATGGAATCCCCGTTAAAATTTACAGAAAGAATTAAAAGCGCTTAAACTTGGCAGAAACTATCAAGTGAAAACCGAAATCGTAGACAACAACGAGGATTGTCATAAATCTTGAGTGCACATTCACTTTGCAAGTTGTTTTTGTTCTTATCACTTAAACAATATATTCAGTAATAACTAAATGAAAATTGAATTACTTTGACGGTACCATTTTCTTGGAGCAAAAACATAGCATTGATTAGCATTATTAATAAACTTGGTAGAAACTATCAAACAAGTAATGTTGTATGGGTCAACTATCTGGTCAAACTGCTCAGCTGATAACTTAACGAGAATCCTCAAGCTGCAAAAACGTGCTGCCCGAGTAATTTTGGGAGCTGACAAATAAATTAATTTTAAAAAATGAATTTCAATAAATTAGGGAGGCTCCCATTTTATGATGAAGCTAAAATCAATAAGTGCTCACTAGTCCTTAAGCGCCTTCAAGGAAACGGCCCCAGCTACATGTATGACCTTCTTAAATGCAATGCAAATTTACACACACGCAGTGGGCGGTACAGTGCCTTAAACGTCGTCTGCCCCAGATATAATCGTGTATCTGAGGGAGGGAGAAGTTTTAGCGTGTCCGCAACCAGGCTCTGGAACTCTCTGCCTATTAACCTTGAGAAAGTAACATGTGTAACCTCATCTAGAAAGGCTATTTAATTACATTTTTTAACCAAATACAATGACGTTGATCATTTTAGCGTAACTGAAACTTAATTTTATTCATAGTTTTATGCTAATCCAACATTTCATAACCTTCCTCTCGCTCGACGTATCCCAGCTGTATTCTTATTGTAATTATAGTTTGTAGATATTCATTATAAGAATATCTTTATAAGTGTAATATAGTTTTTACTATTGTTAGTCCTATTATAATTCCTTTTCTTTACGACATGTATTTTGTTACTTAACTTTGTTTTACAAATTTAGTGTGAGGGCCACTAGTTACTCAGTTGAAGCACTGTCACGTGTCACCCTCGTTAAATAAAGTTGATTGATTGATTGATTGATAGCAACTTTTCCTTCTCGGCGAGCAGTTTGCGGAATTCTGATCGAAGGCTTTAAACAGAGCAACCAGTTAGTTAAGGTGATTTTTAAAAATAAAATTTGATGATATCAAATAAAACCTTTGTCGTTGTTTTCAGCGCTCAAAGTGTCCTCTTTGTTTCCTCCAAACCAAGTACTTTTACCCAATAAACTCTGGAAATTCGGCCCGTGTGGTCCCAAATCACAGTTTTCTATGGTATACTTAGTAAGAAAACCCCTTCGGACGGCTGGTATGTCGGCTGATAATGTCCGCGGCTGAGAGATTGTCCGAAAAATGAATAAAAAGTTTCTAAATTAAAGGAACTGAGCTTAGCAAGAATAATGGTCACTGATGCCAGTGTTGCCAGTCTCTGTCTATGTCAAGCATTACAGGCACCAATATGCAAGGTCACCACGTTAACTCTGCCAGACTGCCAATCAGATCACCGATACCGGTTTTCTCGGTCTAGGTCAAGCATTACAGGCAGAAACATATAATGTCACATCACTACGTCTGAATGATGATCAGATCACCGTTGCTGGTGTTGTCAATCTATGTCAAGCATTACAGACAGAAACATGTAAACTCACCTCACTACATCTGATTGGCAATCATATATCACCGATGCCGGCGTTGTCAGTCTATGTCAGGCATTACAGACACCAACATGTAAACTCACCACCCTACTTCTGGTTTCTCATCAGATTACCGATGCCAGTGTTGCCAGTCTATGTCAGGCATTACAGACATAAGCCAGCATGTAAAGTCACCACCCTACTTCTGGTTTCTCATCAGATCACCGATGCCGGTGTTGTCAGTCTATGTCAGGCATTACAGACACCAAAATGTAAACTCACCACCCTACTTCTGGTTTCTCATCAGATCACCGATGCCAGTGCTGCCAGTCTATGTCAGGCATTACAGACAGAAGCATGTTAAGTCACCACACTTCGTCTGATTTCTGATCAGATCAGCGATGCCGGTGCTGTCAGACTGTGTCCATGGCAAGCATTACAGACAGAAACATGTAAAGTCACCAAATTTGGGCTGGAGAGTTTAAAATCACTGATACATCTCGGAAGCGAATCAGTGATGTGTCGGAACACTTTAATATTCATCAAATCAACTAGAAATTCACGAAAATACAGAAATGGTTCAAACAACGCCTGAAATAAGTACTCTTAAGACCTATCATACTTTATCGTATGAGACATCTTGAAACGTTCGAAGAAAGAAAAACTACAACGAATCATTTATGCAACCTCTAGGAAAGTATTTTTAGATAAGGTTTGCCCAAAATAAGAGAAATGGGATATGATTTGACTTTTATAAAGGACTTAAATTAAGTTCATATGCGAGCGCTTGATGTGAAATCGCTAATGAATTTGTAAAAAATTGAGTGTTTCTTTCTCGGTTGAAAAAACGCTTCAATAGTTTTTATTTTAAGCCAAATGTTGTTGATTTCCAGCTTTGACATTTCATCGTGGTCCATGATGGTGTGGTTGTAAGCAGGTCATAAAATTTAGCGAAAGAACGAAAGAAATCCATATAACGGAAATTAAGTGCTAAAACTTAAGCTTTTGTATTTGGATAGAGATGTAGATGCTATCCTTTCGATGCCAGTCATGTTTTGGCAATAAAACCAACAAAAGTCTCCACATCCTTGGGGTGTACCTATTAATTTCTGACTATATTTTGGTGACTCGAATACGGTTGAATCGGCTTGGCCAGTCAAGTTTGTTTTTAAAATATATTGCCCAAGTGAAAGTGGTGAGAAGACGGAGGTAAACAGTATCAATGATAGACGTTCACAGACGATCGATCGTTTGTCGTCACCGTTCACGCTTTACAGAGCACGCGAAACTTGGCGTTATGATGGTTCTGAATTCAGGTTTATAATTCCAACCAGGACACGCACTATTCACTCGATTGCGGGCAACAGTCACGCACTTGTCGCAAATGCTCTAGCAGTCGTTCGAATTAAATGAGAGCGAAAACTCAAAGAGAAATTTTCAAGTTTCCTTTTTCTTTTAAATTTCTTTGGTACAGCGCTTTCTCATACAAAACGCATTTTCAACATCATACAAGTAAGGAGTCTTTGCGAACAAGCTGAGGAATGTTTAATTTGCTTTCCAATACATTACAGTAGTGTCCTGGTATCATAAACAGCAATTACTTTTAGGCAGTGTATTATCTGCACCTTTTTTATATCCTCAACCTTATAGACACAACTCCAATGTAGCCCCATACCTCATTCTACATTTTTTACCCTCCACTTTAGTTCAAGCCGCAATGTATTTTGTAACCATGCCGTCAAAATCACACTAAACTAGCTAAAGCAATTATTTGTTTTTTGCCAAGTTTGTTTGACAAGGTTTGAATGCCATTGAGCAAGGTATAATTCCAAGTCGGAGACACTTGAGTAAAGCTACATATAAGTATTGTATACCCGATGCTAATAACACTAGCACGCACACAAATCTAACGGACGTAATACTATCCCACAAGTATAGTCGATTAAGTCTGAATGCCATTAGGCAGCCATCTTGGAATAAAATACGGATATGTGAGGAGGCCATTCTTCTCCCGCCAACGGTTCTTGTGTTGCAAATACGACTGAATATGGTCCATCAGATGACAATAGTATTTATTGACCAGGTTCACAGCCTTAGTGTCGTCAAGCTCGTTGCCGTAGTCAAACAAAGAGTCAAACCGCAAACTTCCCAGATTATTAAATGCAGCAGACTGGATCTGCAAAAAGAAATTATTTAAGATCAAGCGTACAACGCTGTAGTCGTGTTTACACAAGCAAGCTATCCACCAAACTTTTCTTAGCTAGGAAATGTTTTTAGTAGTATTAATGGAAAAAACCACAACTCCTTCCTCGACAAGTGACCGAGTTACTCGCGAAAGATAAATCATTGAGGTAAAAACATTTTTTAGTAGGGATGAATTAAGGATGTTTATTAAAGCTAGATTTTACCCAACTACTCATTTAAAGTTGTTGATGACGATGGGGAAACCATTTCACATATTTTGAAACAGTGTTTTCCTTTTCAGGCACCTTGTTAATGCCAGTTTTCATCGGATTTATCGGTGATTGCACCAAACACAAAGGCAATAAACATTATTTACTAAGAAATCGTTATTTTGATGGACATACGACGAGGTGAAATACTGAAATGATTCAGAGTAAAATCCATTATACCGTTTTTAAAGACGTATGTCAAAATCAGAGCTTCCTAGTGAAACTCTCGATGAAAGCTCATTTCCACGAAGAATGGCAAACTAATCATGCAAATCTTGCTCCAAACCACAAACTAAAGAGAGGAACTAGAATCAACAAAACTTTTACTCACTGCACTTGCAACTCTGTTTGGCAGTCTCAGAAACGAGAATTGTCCATCTTCCACTCTGGAGTCGTTGTACAGTTTAGTTGGTTGGTTGGGGATATATTCTGGGTAATCCGTAGTGACGTAATTAACCGATGCGTGATAGATAGTCACGTGCGCAATGAAACGACTAAGGATCTCGCAGAGCTCCCTTTTGGAATCAACACTTGGTGGCAAACCTTTAATCTGTAAGGAAGAGAACGAAACGTCTTTAGCCTTAGCGGTAACTTAAAACATGAAAGCATTTGCATAGGGCGTATATTTCAGGTAAATAATTTTACATACAAGAAATACGATCGTCTGGTATGATCGTGTAAGTGAGATTAGCTCTGAAGAAGACCGTCATCGGTAGTTGTGACGGACATTTGGACAACTGATGGAAATCATCAGTAACTAATAGAATTAGGAGTTGTTTTTTCTTCGAGTATCAATATAAGGTTTGTGACAAGATGTAAGTCAGTTTTGCCACGGAGGGCCGGATTGACTACAAGATCCTGGTAGGATAAATCTGTCACTTTCGATCCATCAGTAAAGTTGAGTCGTTTTGATGGGTTCATTTGTTGAAAACATTAACAAAAAAGACGATCAAACAAACAGACACTTTTTTTTCACTTAGTAATCTAAAGCAAACTATAGGAAACCTTTTGAGTGTACTGTTAATGTAGAGATGTTTTGTTCAGATCTTGACGTTAATGATGGGGAATGACACGCATGATTAAAAGTTTTTCGGTAGTTGTGGCTAACAGTTTAACAACTGGGCGGGAATCGTCATCAGCATCACATAAGAAGCTTTGTGTAAGTCCAGGAAGTTTATAATTCTTGTTAGCAAAAACTGATTGGCCAATTTTTCGATGTGCAATTTGCAATGTGAAATACTCAAAAAGCGTAAGTCAGTCGCAATTGGTCAGTTTCGATCTGTTAGCAAAGTTAGGTCGTCCAGCTCCAACAAAGATATGACTTTGACGATTTTTGTTACTCCTAGGTTTCGCTTTGAACTGCTTTTCCAGTGCTGATCTTAATCAAACAATCTATAAGGAACCTTGTGAGTGTTTGGGTGATGTTGAATAAGTTTCCAATTGAGACCTCAATGATTCACCAGGTGGAAAATAGATAAGGATGCGTTTGGAACATCTAGAGGTTTCAATACCCCGCTTTTATTAATATACCTGTCCAATTCCTCCATTCGGTCCAGTTCCATCCAGTGACACCTCATTCAGGTACGCTTGCAGTTCCACATCTTCCTTCACGCTTTCATCATTTCTGTAATATCTAACGAATAAAATCACGAAATTTGAATTTGATATTTTGCTCCCTACTTTGATTGCCATAAGTCTGGATTGAAAGGTTAAAAGCGCTACGTTATAACATGTGCAACGTATAAAATTTGAACCAATCATTTTACAAATTCGTCATTTCATTTCCTTGTTGATTTTCTCCGTCATGAGGAATTTTTGTTCCTTCTTGCTTTTGTATCGTATTAACTTTTGTTCCCAAGTGTCTTCCAAATTAAACATAGCTTCGATCGGCATAAAAGAAAAAAAATGAAACCAAAACCCCTGCCTTTATTTGGAATCATCGTATGCCGTCATCATTAACATTTAGCATCCAAAAAAGTTGCCCATTTTTGTGTTTATCTATCTGTTATACTATTCATGAGGAAATGCCTTCAATGCTCTTCCTAATATGGATTTAGAACACCAACTTACAGCTTCACTTACAAGTTAATGTAACTCCTCACTAGATCTTCAATTACCGCTAAGATCACCAAGCCATCATCTCGGAACGGATAGTATGGTAGAAGATTCTTGTCGAACACACCACGTTTCTGGTTAAAATAAAACAGCCCTAGCTTGATTGAAATACTTAAATCTTACTCCTAAAATATATAACTAAGTTATACAGATGCGCTTATGATAGATCTCCCCGGAGGATCACTACCTTGGCGTCGGTCGTGGGAGCTTGTGTGTCTCCGTAACCCCTAGTGCTATACATGCGGGAGATTCGTCTCCTGGTAGGGCCACCCAAGCTGGACAGGTAGAAGGGTAGAGACCAGACAGAAAGTGATCACTGGCCCTCCAGGTTGGGGGTTGGGCACACCAAAATTACCTTGTTATACTCCCCCACCGGCGCAACAACATAGTTTCTTTAGAAACTTACCCCGTTTATTCCTTTAAATTCTTGCGTAATTGAGGTTATATAGCTAGGTATCGTGAGGGATAAAGAGATACCTTGATTTCTTCCCTGAAGTCAGTTATTTCCCATGATGTCAACGGATGTACATCTCGAATAAGCTTCAAAGCTCCTTGTTTTCCATATGCAAACAGCAAAGCTGCGAAGCCTGTATCGCCTAGAAGAACAGGTGTTCCAAAGGTATTTGGGATAGTTACTTCTCGGCAATGATACTTCAGCATTTGGTTCAACGGGTGCTTGGGCGGCAGGGTACGTTTTAAAGAGACGCAAAAGGGCTCCACAAAGAAATGGATCTATAGGATTGTAAGAAGACATACTTCACTTATCCATGGATATCAACTCAACAATCATCGATATAACACTTCATATTTCAGCAAAGGCTAATTTGAAACTGATGGTAGATTATTTTCCCAACACCAATCTTAATCCTACACCTTGGCCCTTAATCGTTTTCCCTGATTCTGTTTTTCTTTTAAATTTGTTTGTTTTTTGAAATAAGGATTGAATTGTTTCATGAAATTAAGTTTTTATGTTGTATCACCTCTTTGCTGTGCTTTTGTTAACCAGCCATTTCGTTAACAGGGGCCGTGAATATACAGGCCAGTGCAGTAGGTATATCGCATCCGATAGCCAAAAGAGGACTATTGGGATTTGTTTATGCCCCCATGGAAAAATTAAAAACAGAAAGGAAAAGGAAAAAAAGGATGGTTCTACTCAGGAGAACCCTAAATCTGTCAGCTAAAATGTACATAAATTTGATCAAAAATAGGGTGTTGATATTTGTCCTTCAGTTGTTACATGAAATATGAATCAGGCCTCCCTGATTCCGGCTAAATGAACCGTTAGGCTGATTTTACCTTGGCAAGATGTTCCGTGATTTGAGCATATCCGATGTCTGTGATCTGAACATTAAGCTTTGCAAGTAACCAGTTGTCTTCATCGGCTGGAGTATACACCGCTGAATCTATTAAAGAAGATATATTGATAACGTTAAGGTAAGCCTACCAAGGCTTTTGCCTCGAGCTGGATTACGAGTTATAGAGGCACCATGATCGAGTAGTTAGGTATCAGGAATTCCTCAACCCATTGGTGATATTTTTTCTAATGCAGATATGGGTCTTATGCAATGAAGTTTGTCTCATCATTTCCCCAAACGTCTACTGTGGCTAACCTGGTGTGTGGTCCATTTGTATGGCAACAGGTACAAGTTCATTCTTTTTGCCTCTAACTGTCTTCGACGCAAAAAGTGCAATGGGGGAAAGAAAGTTCCACATCGTCCTCCTTTGGTCTCTTCTGTGAGGTCAGGAGCTCGACCCAAATCGTCACACAACTCATAACGAAGAGCGTAAATACGACCCTGCTTTATGGCCTACAATACAACAAAAAAAGGGATTATGCCGTATGAGTTGAAACTTTCCTGGTCCTACTTGTCGTAATCAAAGACTTACACATATGAAGATGAAAACACTAATTTTAAAGACTGAGAGGGACTATTGGCGAAGAGATTTTCATACTCACTCACGACACAGACTTCTGTTAATTTAACAAATCAAGCGAACATACATCTTCCAAAGAATCACTAGTTCCCAAAGCCGATCTGACGGCACCAGCCCAGTGAAAGTCAGGGTTCATTGTTTCTTTCAAATGACTAAAATCCAGTCCTGGTATTTCTGGTTCTGGTTCTGAGAAAATAGGATATGTGATCATGTCAACGTAAGCTTGACTGAACGTCGAGAATTATAGCGAAATGGCACCCGCGGGCTTAGAGGGCCACGCCCAACCCGGATGCATTGCATGAGTAGTGGCCTTTCTCAGTAGTTTTTGTATTACAGAAAAGGAAAGCTTACCGTATGCGTAATATTATTCGACTAAATATTTGCAATCGTGATAGAGAACCGGCTTTTCATACCCTCATCTGGTTTCTTCAAGTATCTATCATCTGATACGGTGAATATATGAAGTTCATAAACTTTGAACTGCGGTTATAGATACGTATGATGCACGATCCTCGCAGTAGAGAACGCTACTTATGCAATAGCGAGAATCAGACCTGAAAAAAAAAATTCAGGCCTTTACGGGATTCGAACCACTGACCTCTGCGATACTAGTACAGCGTTCTACCTATTGAGCTAACAAGCCAACTGGGAGCAGGCCGTTAAGTTGATTCGTAATAAACCCGTGATGATAAATCAGATACTGCGAATATATGAAGTTCATATAGTCTGATTTTCGCTATTGCATAAATAGCGTTCTCTACTGCGAGGATCGTGCATCATACGTATCTATCATCTGTTTACTACGTATTTTCGTTATTTCTTTTCGCGTTCGCGACAACGAAGCCATCGAAAAAAGGTCATCCTGCACGATGGAAAGCCACCGTATTATATGGCTGACTAGATCAATGTAAGAACATGGAGTGAGCGAAAGAAAGCTTTGGGATTTAGCAAGAAAACGATCAAGGAGTTTGCAGAAGCCTTGCTACACAGCATTTCGGAGGAAAAGCAACTATAAAGCTCCTCTCAGCCTCTTGGGGGATGGCCGGACGTGGAAACATTTACAATCGATCTCAAGCCTAATCTCATGTAAGTTTTTGAGTGACCTTCCACTCCCGGTGAGACAAATTCAGAGATACATTTCTTCTAAAGTTATTATATTTTGAAAAACTGTGGGTTTTTATCGAACGTGGAGCCTGACGAATTTATTCATAGATGGTGTAGCGCTTCTCCTTTTACGAATTCTTTCTTTGAGCCTGATGAATGACACGAATAAAAATTCAAGTATTCGAAGGTCTTCGTCTCTTTGTAATGCGTTTGGACGTGAAGGGTCGATTCCCTGTTAAACCTCTCGCTTTCATTCACTGTTCGGTCCTAGAATATAACATCTGAGTCTGATATTTCAGCCGTGATCAGTGATTGCATCGTGCTACAATGTGCAGAATCAAGAGAATATAATCTCTTGACAGAATGTAGCTGTTTGCCCGTCCTACTGAAATTCTTTCTTTTTTGTCTTTGGTTCTTTTCCACAGACAGAAAACGTCGTCACTATACCTCTTCTAAATTCTTTGCCGTTTCCATTTGGTGTGTGAGAAAAAGTATCGAGTTCCCGGATAATAACAATAACAATTGTGCGCAAAGCACTCTGGTTGAGCGTGGTTCTTTGACGGTAAGTTAGGTCGCCTAAAGGGCTGAAGAAGTCTCGTACCCAGACCTTTCACGGCCAAGCAGTTACGGTTACACGATAAGATTAAGATCTGGATACGAGATCAGGGCTGTGCGTGGGTTTAAAGGTGTGAGTCTTAGAGCATACTCTAAGACTCACACATTGAAACCCACGCACAGCCCTGATCTCGTGTAAGTATACGACTTGACTATTTAGCCATGTTCAGTCCTTTTCTAGAAGAACTCGTAGAAATACCACAACGTGTAATGCTAAGTGTTGCTGATGCAAAAACGTGAGCATGCATTTTTAATTAAAGTATGTTAAGTGTAGGATTATTTTAAAATTTTCATCAACAGATGAAATTGAAAAATCAATCAAAAGAAAAAAAACGATAAATGAATGAGTTAACGGAAAACAACACAGTGAAGTCAACTTTAAGAACACGAATCATCAGATTAAGTTTCATTGTACCTGCACAGTATCCCCATTTTCTCTTCCTTGTAAAACACCATGGCCTGTGGCTATCTACAGTCGTACACTGACGGTAAACTCTACCACGATATGTAAAAGGGAAACGACAGCATTTCCCTCGAGTTGTCTTTGCGGCACATCCTAAATGGTACAAATAAAAAATCGTCTTCATCACTAACGTAGGACAGACCATCAGGTTTTATATACATACCCACACTACCTCGGTCTGGCAGTTACGCAGCCTGAGACTATCAGTAGGCAGTTCGGTGTCTGTCCGTCCGTCCGTCAGTCACTCCATGCTCATGTGAGTTTGTATGATTCTCAGTCAGTTAGCTAGTCTACTAACCCATAATGCACCACAATGATCCCACTGTCAGCTGCCCTGGGCATAGGTTTGTCATGTCAGTAGTCTGAAGTTCATATTTCACTAGTTAGCATTTCATCAGGCTCCCCTGAGAATTCGCCGGTATCCTTTTATACTCCTGAGCCGGCTTGTTCAAAGCTGGGTTAAGATAACCCAGGGTTAGTGTGAAATTTGATTTCAGATCTGAGAGCTTTAAAAGAAAACTCAGTTTAATTCCATACGTCCACAGTTTTATGTTTGAATGCTCTTAAAAGAATTGGGAAAATTGTCCCTCAACGGCTTTTGAACAGAGAAATGTAGAAACCGGGATTACAATTTAATCGGCCTTCGAATGACTGGACCCTGGGGAGAGGCACTTTGAGAGTAAAGTGTTTTAATCAAGGACAATACGCATTGACCTGGGCGGTTCTCGTTCCCAGACCTCTCGACCCAGAGTTCAGTGCACTATTCATTAGGCAACCGTGACTCTTTGCGAGGCACTTGGCTCGAGTACAGACTTGACCTTCAGTTAACAATAAGTTTTACCTTGCTGCCCTTTGATGATTACCCGTCTGATTATCAACGGGTTATTCCCTGCTAGACGCTGCTGAGTGAAAAATCTATCACTGATCCATTGGGTTTTGTTGTCTATAAATGCTTCGTGCCTTGAAGCTGGCCTCACATATTCCTGGAGGCAGAAAATATAAGTTCAATTAGTTTGCTTAGTTGGACCAAATGAGACCAGCGCAGAGCTAAGCTATGTAAAGGGAAAATCCAAGCGTATGGGAACGAATAGCTTGAACCTTTTTCTTCAGAGTTTGTTCTGTTTTGTGAGTGTGGAAAGTTTCTTTTTCGTAAAGAACTGCTAAAAAAAATTTGAGTAAGGAGAGCTTTGCCAGTGGCTGTGATGTCCGTTCGTGGAGCTCTCCTGCAGGTCTAAAAAAAAAAAGCTTTACGTCGGTTCATGTGTCAATAGGAAAGAGAATGATATTTACCCCAAGTACTGGCTCCAGAACTGTCTGAAAAAATTCTGACATCTTGAGATAGTCCGACAATCCAGTTATTTCTTGTCCCGCGGTTGCGTTATTGTACCTCTGCAAAATCCCGTTGCTTGTCTGTGTCATTCCCACGTATGCTCTGGTGTAGTAGCTAATAAATGGGTCCTTTAGTGCGACAGCTCCAAGCTCAGAAATGGTCATGTTCAACAGCACAAAGCCGTATGGACTTGGTTTCATGGTATATGTTTCTTTGAGTTTGTCGAGAGCAGCATTTCTAATGGATTTACACTCAGGAGAGGCGTGTTGAGGTAGAGACACCTCACAATCGGCGGCTGAGGCATACCATGAACAATAAAAAAGAAAACATCATTCAAAATGGATGGCGGGGACCATTCATTATTTCTCGCCTAAGCAAAGGGGAAAGTTTGGAGTTTTTTTCGGCGGGAGAGGTCAGATGTCTTCAAGGGGAACGGATGTGGGGGATCGATAGTCGCTTACAGAGTTTAAAGGGAATACTGTAGATAATTGACAGCCAGTGAGGGGGAACATTAGAATTCTATAAAGCCTTGTTACGTCACCGACGTCCTTCGAATCCCCCTTCCCCTCCCCCTTCCCCTTCCCCTCCTCTCTTCCCCTCCTCCCTTCCCATTCCCCTCCCCCCTTTTCCTTCCTCTCCCCCTTCCCTTCCCCTCCCCATCCCCTTCCTCTCCCCCTTCCCTCCCTCTCCCCCTTCTCCTTCCCCTCCCCCATTCTCCTTTCTCTCCCCCTTCCCCTTCCCCCTTGCCCTTTTCCTCCTCCTTCCTCTTCCTCTTCCCCTCCCCCTTCTTCTTCCTCTCCTTCCTTCCCCTCCCCTTTCTCCCTTTCCCTTCCTCTCCCCCTTCCCCCTTTCCCTTCCCATCCCCCTTTTCCTCCCCCTTTCCCTTCCTCTTCCCCTTCCCCTCCCCCTTCCCCTTACCCTCCTCCCTTCCCCTTTCCCTTCCCCTCACTCCTTCTCCTTTCCCTCCCCCCTTCCCCTCCCCCCTTCCCCTTCCTCTCACCCGTCCACGTGATTAATGATGATCAGTCTGTTAACCTTGTAGACTGTTTTGGTTCTTTTTCACTTGAGGTAATTTACACTTATGATCAAAGCTAATAGGGTGACTATTTTTTTTCTAAAGAAAAAAACTTCGATTCACCAAGAAAATAACCTGCAGAGCAGTCGTAGGTAGGGCGAGTGAGTGCTCTGTATTTTCTCAGCAAAAAATGGCCGCCATCTTTGATTTTTATGGCAGCGGAAGGTTGGGAAGAGAAAGAAATTTGTACCAAGGGAGTGACTGATGGTCAAAAATAAGAAGAGGAGCTGGGGTGGGGGAGTGAATATTCGACATTCCGCAGCCCCCTACCCCTACCGTCCACTCTGACTCCAAATTAAACATGGCATTCGGATAAATGATTACGAGCTTAGAACGTTAACTCGCCATAATACGACGCCTGCACTGCAGGCTACAAAGAAAGAAAAGCACCTGCTTGAAACCGCTAGAGATGTCAACGGTGATTTTTTTTTGACCCACGTTGTAGTCAGGAATAACCCTGTTTCCAAAATGTATTTTTGACCTAGCTTGCCATAGCTCTTTTTGAATAAAAAGTCTTTTTAACGTTACTGGTGTAAATGTGTTTTGTTGTTGTTGCTGTTTTTTTTAACGCTCTCTAATGTAATAATGTAAGAAGTAGATTAAATAGCGTCAGTCAGTAATTTAAAGTATCCGACAAATAATTTATATTTCAAATAACGTAACGTAATTAGTAATATCATAAATAAGGCGACTTCACCAGTTGTATTGTTGGTAAATCAACATAATCAGTAGTAATATAACTAATGCATTGTAATATATAAGTAGTTCTGTAAGTATGCTAACGTAGTTAGTAGCATTGCTGCGGATAATGTATCGTAAATTGTATCTACAAGGTTGTCTGCTTTTCTAAATATTGCTTCAGTAGTTTGAATAAAAATGAAGTAATCTACAAAGAAAAAAAAATCATGGTTGAAGTGCACTCTTGTTTGTGAGCTTGACGGCAGAATTCCAAGCCTCTCTCCCCTTCCTTCATCAAAGGAACGCTTTCTCACTTTTTTTCTCACTATCTCTAAACTTGAATACGAGCGCAGATTAACAGAAGGGTGTTGTTGATCTGTTTAAGCTCCATGTTTCACAATACTATGCTAACTATTTATGCGTCACTATTGTGCTGAAATAGCATCACTATATAATGATCCCCAACCAGTCTAGCAATTAACATAAAGATAAATGAAACAAATGAATAGACCATTTTCGAGCGTGAAGAAAACAGACAAAAGAGGTTGCAGATCAAAAGGATGTCGTATGTCGGCATGATATTGATGCCATAATCTGGCTACAGTTTTGATTCGATGATCAGTTTTGAAATATTAATAGCGAACCATAAAAGACTTGATTTTAAACCATTTTGAGCCACTTTGGCCTAAATAGTTTTCGTGCGGTTTTTTTGGCGCGGAATACATGCATATGATACATAAATCAAGTTTATTGATGTGGAATGAAAGCGTCTTTTGAGCTAAAAGCTATTGTGCGTAAAATTGCACAACAGATAAGAGTAGCGTCAGTTATTTTCCATAGTTCAAAAGTGTGTAGAGAACTCATCCAAAAATGAAGACCCATGTTTCAGAAAGCTTAGCTTTAATGGCAAAACAAATGTACGATCCATACGTAAACTATTAAAGGCGAAATTGAATCCTGTTGGCCGCTGGAGCTTTAAGTTCATTTCTTCTAAGGTTTTCTTGATGGAGTGACAGCTGTAAAGCATTGATAATTTCTTTTACAGAACAAACTGATCCCGGCTCTCTTTATCAACCCAATTAAGCGATTCTTATATGTGATGCAGATACATGCACGTTGTTTTTCGTGGCTCAGCCAAGATCAATATCGATCCAGCTATGATACAGAACTTGACTTATGCGAAAATAAATGAATAATAATATATATATATATATATATATATATATATATATATATATATATATATTACCTTTATTGTGCGCGCGTCACGTATGGTAGCTATCACGTTATTTCAAATCAGTGTAACGTTGTAGGTTCGCATTTGGCAATTTTATCCTACGAGTGCTACACAAGCTGTGTAGTACGAAACTAAATAGTAATAAATGCCAAGTCAAGTCTTCAGTTGACCACTCCGTTCTCTATCATATATATATATACACCAGGTAAATAACTGAAGAAGGTCTCTGACCGAAACGTTCTTATCAAAATATTTTATATTTTTTACGTCAGAAGTTGTCCATCCTCGCATTTTTTTAACTTTCTACATTCGTATTTGCTGTTAGGTTTGGACTGCGAATCTTTATTGATCCTCCTGGCGCGGTGCACCTTTGTTGGCCTGAGTTCTACTAACGATTTCTATATATATAGATATCGAAGGTAGACAGATTAGACTGTCCTTTGTCATAACATACTAAGGCACTCATTCCATTGCATCATTATGCTCGGCTGCTCCACCCCTTACAATTACTTTGTGTGTTAGGGAAAGCGACCCACTGCATTTAAATTTGCTCAAGCATTCATATGTATCGAAGCGATGCTGTCTAGTTTTTTCTTGATGAGTAAACGGAAGTTAAGGCTTACCGCGAAACTGTTGATAGGCCTCCGAACAAGGAGACGAACGCAACGAAAAGCTTCATTTCAACCCAGCCCAGAGAAGGTTAACTGTCGCAGACTGTTTGATGCTCTGTGAACAGTCAAGTACAATTTCTACGGAGTATTGGCATTGTTCATGTATAACTGAAAGTGAAAGGCGCCAACTAATTAAAATAATAACGAAGGCATAGGCTTTATATCCGACCCACTTAAACGCATGAAGGTCACGTTTTGTTTTTCGTTTTTCTTGGTCTCTTGGAGTTAGATTTAGGAAATGTACGTCTAGCCTTAGTGCCGTTAGCTCGTTATTAAATATTGGGCAGCAAGGTAAACTACGTGCAGGTGATATTTAATTTCGTGAGCTTCAATGCGTGCATGTCAAATGCCTGTTTTGTCAATTTTTTTCTTCGGTTTGGGTCCAATGCTTTTTTTCGTTTGTTTGTGTTCTGTTTTGCAAATTAAAACTTTCCAGATCAGTGAATACACCCCAATTTTCTCTCACAAAAAACTTCGCGTGAGAGATACCTATCATTGTTGGCTGTTCCGAAAACGTGGAGTGCGGAGTGCGGAGTCTAAAAAAAAATAAAATATGATGAAACAATTAAAAGAATAATAAAAAAAAAAATACACTAGAAATAGAAATTTAAGAAATAAAAGTAATAGTTATTAAAAAATTCACGCCGCCTGAAATGGACTGTTCATATGGTATATTAAACTCAAGATTTTCAAACTCAACTTGTTCTCTTCTGCGATCGCACCGGCTCCTTTGAGCAACAACTAAACCCAGTTCCAGAATTAGCGAATGAAACCAATCAAATCAACTTCCATCGAGTGGAACTTTGATGCAAAGTGAGAAAAATATTGGTTTGCGAGTCTTCGGTAAGGTCAGGAGGTCGAGGAGGTCTATGTACGCTAGCACGTAACTAGTACAGACCTAAGAAGAAAAACGACTTGTATGTTTTTCCGGACACGTTCTTAAATTTCTCTCGCCTTTTTCCCTTCATGACCAACATCAAGGACGCTTATTTTGCAGATGAGCATTCAACATCTCTCTTTAACACTCGAAATGCAGTCAAATGGAAAACTAACTTTGCATCTCGAATTGCGCAGTCATGTGCAAATAACTTCAACTTGTAGGATGAGGACGTGATTTTAAAATGCATATATCCCACTCAATTATCTACCAAACAGAATGAATATGACAATGCTTTCGAGTAGATATTGTCTATTTGTGCCAACAATTAGTATAGAATTTTCGGCTTATCTTTGTTATGAATTTGAATAATTAAAGACATACAAACTGAAACACCTATATAAAGAACGCCACACGAGCCTGAAAACACTATTAAGTAAACGTCTCGAAGCAACCTGCTGATACCGTACATACAGAAGACCTCTCTTTTTTGAAACGCAGAAATGAATTTTTTGACTTTTCTGGTCACATTAATTGGAGGCATTGTTACAGCATCGAGGTACGGAAATATCTTACTCTTTGCCGTATTTTGATGATAGTGTTTAATGTTGTGCGCAGCACCTAATGCAGATTGGGAATTAAACTAACGAGGTCATTGTAATTTTCAAAGGAATCCCATCCGCTATGTCATGAGGGCTTATCAGATCTGTTGTTATGTTGAATTAGTGTTTGTGGGTGGTTTAATTTGTCCTTTCTGTTTTTGCTTTCCAATAAATTTATCATTGCAAAAGAGTTATATTATTTAAGGCTGTCATAAGCTATGAAAGTGAAATTTTATGGCTTCAAGCTATTTCGAACTGGTTACTGAATAAACAGATTCTAACAACACTCGAAATGACACGCTCTAGTGTTTTTCTATAAGCTGGTGGGCGAACATTAGGCGTCATTCAGAGTAAACGTTTTTGTGCAAACATTTTCAATGTAGTTTACGGCAACGCAGAAAGTTTGAAGTGATTATGAAAAGTGTTGAATGCAATGCAATTCTGCTCTTTTTTTCTATGTTCACTGTTAAGTCAAAGGACGTGGGTTACTTATTCTATTGAACACAGCGTCGAAGCGAATCGGAAAGTTAATACTTACAATGGCAGTGGTCGAGGCATCTAACGTTAAATTTCAGCCTAAAGATGATAAATTTCCATTTTATTGCCCACATTTGAGTGGTGCAGTCGTTTGTTTACACGCGGCTTTCTCTCAGGGTGCGGCAAGTTGCTGACCTCTCACAGGGCGATTGATAAAATACTCGAATGATTAAATGCTAAGCAGGAAAAACCCACAACAGGATTAACTAAAATACTAGAGAAATTCAATAGTTGTTGTTCACGCTCGTGAATTTTCCAGTTCATTGCTTTCGTTTTGAAGGGAAAAGGGCGTCTTTTGAATTGAACTTTTAAGAGCAGTTTTCAAATGATCAGACAGAACCTCATAGAGGCGACTGCCTTTAACGCAAAACAAAATAAGTAATCATATTTATGTCTAAATTTTCCAAAACGATTAAAAAGAAACATTTCTTGTTTTCAGTATAACGGGACTTTACTTTTAAGAGTCATAAGCCACAATTTGAAAATGACAGCTTCAACTAACCCCATACTATCACCATTTGACTGGAAATCTGGTGTACTGTCTATCCACCAAAGGAATTTTTTTTTTCATTACTTTTCTCAGTTTTCTTTCAAAGATCATTTATTTGACGTCTTTAATTAAGTTACATTTAGCGTAATGGCTTTTTAACCATACACGCTGCAACGCTGTAGTTGATATTGTGCATCTGAACAGGTGAAATAGTTTGAGAGCTTTACAAGGTCAAAAAGGCGTACAATTCAACGCGCCGTCAATATCACTTGCGATATAAAGATAAGATTACATGAGATAAGAGAGAAAATTGGTCATTGAACTGAGGTGTTCGACTCAATAACGAAATGAAATGATCGAGTCGCTGCATAATTTCACGCACGATAAGTGTAAGACCACGCCTTGCCAGGTCATGTTTGTAGAGCACAGGACTACCGTGGGTGAGTAGGAGGAGGGTTTAAGCCCCAGAACCCACCGACACTCAGGGCTGTCTTCTTTATGCATCATCTCTGTACTGGTTAGCAAGGGAAGTTAAAGAACCACGCACTTCTCGTAAACAGTAGGAAACGTAGCTACCAGTGTTGTTGTCTGGCTTTGCTATTGTTTAAACAAACTCCCATCAAACCAACTTTAAAGCTGGACTTGGCCAGCAGATCTAAACTTCGCAAATAATAAGTAAAAAACATCGGTCTCGAAAAGCTCCATGGACATCATGTGACAGAAAAAGTCTTAACATTGCAGACCTGTCACAGGGCGCTTGATAAAATTTTGAATCATTAAATGCTAAGGAGAAGAAACCTACAACAGGATTAAGTAAAATACTAGAGACAGTTAATAGTTATTGTTCGCGCTCGTGAATTTTCCTGTTCATTGCTCTCTTTTTAAAGGGAAATGGGCGTCTTTTAAATGGAACTTTTAAGAGCAGTTTTCAAATGATCAGACAGAACCTCAGAGAAGCGACTGTCTTTAAAGTAACAGAAAACACAAATAATTAATCTTATTATCCAACTACACCTCGTAGAGTACAAATAACGCCATAGACGAGTACAAATATCATGCGGTATTTGTACTCTAGAATATCGGTTAAACAGGTTTTCTCGCATCGCACAAGCGCAGAATTGAATTGTAGTTACGAAAAAAAAAATGGCGGACAATTTGAATCATATTTCCGACGACGAAGAGTCAGAATGGCTGGCAAATATACATCCAAGTTTATGAGATGAATCGAACGAAGAAAAACAGCTAGACGACCTGGAAATTTCTTCATTTATTGAAGAAAATAGAAATAGCAACACGACAAAGCGGCAATTCCGTTCCGCTTCGCACACTTCTGTCACGCACTCCCCGTAAATAAATATCCGTGAAATTCGCCCGCACTGAAATAACAGTTTGGCGTGTTGGATAATAATAACTTGTTAGCCGTTTTGTTGTGTAGTATCGCTGAGTATTTTTACTCGTTATTTGTATTTTGACGAGCCCGTAGGGCTCGTCAAAATACGGGACAACTCGTAAAATACTCAGCGATACTACACAACAAAACGTCTAATAAGATATATATATATATTTATGTCTAAATTTTCTGGCTTTGTTATTGTTTAAACAAGCTCCCATCAAACCAACTTTAAAGCCGCACTTGGCCAGCAGATCTAAACTTCGCTCCATGGACATCTGTGTGACGGAAAAAGTCTTTATATTGTTATAGTTATAATAACAGTCATAATAAAAGTAATAATAATTATCATTATTACCAAAATCATTATTATCAATATTTAATTTAAGAATTGTAGACCAGCTTGGGACATGCCTTCACTACAGTAACGGTTTGACCGGCTTAGCTGTGATTAGGGAGTTTAAGCAAATCACTACGGCTGGCGCTGCTAAGGCTATCGTGGTTGACGAGGCTTGGGGAGAGTACGTCGCCGTAGCCCGCCAAAATTCAACTTAAGCAACGCGAACTACAAACCTAGTACGGCTGAGAAGTTTAAAATCAATAAATTAAGCGTCTTCGCGGTAGGTTTTGCACGTCTAAAAAATCAAAATGACTTCGTTCAAAGGGACGAGGGATTCCAACGTTTGGAAAAAAAAATTGTAAACGATCCTGTGCACAGTGAATAAGTGAATTAAAATATTTAAGCTTACGTGTCGTAAAATTGCCACTGAGTTTGGAGCTTATAAACACCAAAGGAAAGTTTCTACACGGTCCCTCATAACCCTCGTCATTCCTCGGCTTCAGCTATTTGAATTTCAAGTAGTCTTTGAGGTTTGAAAAGGAAAAGTTAGACTTTCTACTTACGCATTTCTCCTTGCGTTCGCTGCGTTCTCCATGTGCACACTGCCTCGATCCTTCGACAAACCCGGTTGCAAAAATAAAGGCAGATTCACTCGGTAAGGGACAGCAAGCTTGATAAATATTCCCGACAAACTATTTTTAAAGATGTCAAGTGTATTTCAATAGTTAAAATTGCTCAGGAGAATGTATAAAGCGAAGAAAGAAGCGAGATAACTTCACGTACCACAGACTACGCCGAAACCTTCCCACTCGCGTAGAAGGATTTCCCCGCTACGGCTGGATGGAAACCACTGACATGCGCAATGACTCGTTTCTGGACAATTTTACTTCCGGTAGCCGTAGCAGCGCCAGCCGTAGTGATTTGCTTAAACTCCCTATTGACTAGCCCGCTGACAACGTGAGCCTCCGAATTTCAAACTTTGTTAGACACGGGTGCTGGGACTAAGCTCTTGACTCTTCTGTTGTGTCTCTGCAAATGAAATTATCTTGCGCAAAAGGAAAAGGCCTGAAATATTTATGCATTAGCACACGGTGACCATCGAAATAATACCAGATTTTGTCGATTGATTATTTTATTCTTAAACTGTAGACATGCATCAGCAACGCGTTGTGAAGTCTCCCTTCCTCAGCATGTCAGCTCGCCTGCCTGTATGTTACTGAGGAGAGCTTCTCTTGCCAAGAACCAGGAGACCTACACATACAAATATGACCCAGCTGTTCACGGGTTCGCACTGTTGAATATGACGGCACAGGAACTGGGAGCGGTTGCTCTGAAGGATCCTTTCATGGCATATTACACCACGGCATATGTGCTAATGACACGAGCCAGTAACTCTCTTCGCGAAGTGTATGAAAACTTGACCGCAGAACAAGGCGAAATTAACCACATGTCGGAATACCTGGCTCTATCAGAGTTTTTCCAGACGGGCCTGGAACCAATAATTGGGGTAAACTCAGAAATTTGACTGTTACTCCTTTCCAACCTATCATTGATGATTTAAGAAAGCCCTTGAATTTGACCATGTAAATTACAGTTACCATAACCAGAGTATAAACGAAAGAAATTCCCCTATGTTGTGATTAAGCCTGAACTCTAGCTCACTTATCCTGTATTTCATCGAAATCTAAATGAGGTAATTTTGGTTTTATCGACTGAGTTGATAATGTAAATTGGCCACCGTAAAGAGTTTCAAAGCTGACGTTTCGAGCGTTAGCCCTTCGTTAGAGCGAATGACGAAGGGCTTACCTTGTTACTTCCGCTGACGCACCACCACAGTTTCTTCAGAAATTTACCCTCTTAAAAATTTGAATGAGCCTAATTCATTGTAAATCTCTCTGTACCCCCATCCCCTTTCCTTTACTTCCCTTCCCTCAAGGAAGGATTTAAGTTGAGTTTAGACTCCACCAGTAAATTTGACAGAAGGTATCCGAAGGTGAAGATGTATAATATAATAATAATAATAATAATATTATTATTATTACTACTACTACTACTAATAATAATAATAATAATTATAATTACTCCATGGCTCACAGGTTACGGTTTTCGCCCTGTGCTGCTTGATTAGAATGTAGCATTCAGTTGATTTCTCTGCGATTATAATAATATAGTCTTAATTAATGTCAGTTCAAAGGATGAAAACACATACCCTATGTTAAAATATATTGAACTAAACTAAACCGTACTTAAAAATTAAACTATTACAAACGTGGATTTGAAGCGTTGGGTATTAACTTTGGAGCGAAAGCGCCCTTTCCTACCTAGGTTATATGCGGTATTTTTCTCTTCAGGAATGATGTGTTAAGTGCGAGCCCAGTGAGATCGCCTTATCTAACATTTTTCTGAATGCGCTTACTGTTCCCTTTAACACTGGTTGGCAGACGACATCTCAGTCCTCCAAACTCAACTTTGCGACGTGTAACTTTACTGATTATGTTTTCAGGAGTATGTGAGGCTTCCGTCCAGACACGAGGCTTTTATCAACGACAAAACAGAATGGATAAGTGACAAATTTTTCACTCAGCAGCGTTTTGCCGGTCCTAACCCCATGTCACTCAAAAGAGTCACCATTCACAGGAAGGGTAAGCTTGTTTGTATCTTGCTCTATACTACGACGAGAATATTTGCACAGGGGGATGAAGAGTGGAGTGGAAAATTGTAGAAGCGGGCTTGGGATCTCAAAATTGGATCTTCCCAAGGATGCTGGATCTAGACTTGACTGATGCTAGAAATGCTGCGACTAGACGTTATTATAAAAGCGTTTTTCTTCTATAAGCAAAGGCGCGTACTGTGAAAGTCATGTTAAGCCAGAGTCGAATTTTTCCGCAAAGAAGTGAACTTTTTGTAGTGAACACTTGTTGCTGTCACGGTAGTTCTTTGCTGGTCATACCAATCGCCAATTTTTATAACTTTTCAACAGGATCAGCAGTTGGACTGGATTGGAACGAATTGAAAGAAACGCTGAACCCTGAATTTGACTGGAATGGTGCTGTGAAAAAGGCTACGAAGTCAAGATATTCGCTGAATAAAGTAAGCTTTCAAGATGCATTTCGAAAACCTTTTGTTACGTTTCCAGGATAAAAGGCATTTTCCACGCCCGCGACAAAAGAATAACACCTTTCTTTGTTCGAAGCCCAGCTGCAAAAATAATTTTTTCTGAGCGTACCAGATTTTCACTTAGCTTAGCCACAAGTCCTCTGCAGCTAAGTGATAGAACATCAGAACGCACGTTTTAAATTCCTCATGGGGAGACTCAAACTATGTCCTCGTGGCAAATGAATAAGAAGGTCTCTTTCTCAAGGCAAGACCTTCTTATGCTAAACACATTTATGGCATTTCCCTCTGCTTTTGTTCCAAATCTTTGAATGGAGCAGCCTCGAGATTTCACTTCCACAACGATTGCGGAAAGAGAATAACATATGTGCCAAGAAATGCCAAGTTTGGTGAAATATTTCTTAGACTTTCTAACATTTTGTTATGAAACAATCTTACCTTGTTCCGCAGAATTTTTCACTTCCCGATTTTCTTGCTCCACAGTTGCTAAATTTAAAATGAAGTATATCTAGATTTTCAGTCAGAAAATTATCGTACAGCTTTATCTGCAAACGATGAAAGCAGTTGATTCAATTGAAATGCGACCTTGTATTTCAGGCCATAGCGCTTGGTCGCATCTACGCTCTTCGTTATGAGCTATGTGATGACATGCCTCGTTCACCAGACCTTACAGACCGTAATCCAGAAAGGAAGATGTGGAACTTTCTATCTCCTATCGCCTTGTTCGTATCGAAGAAGGTTGGTTGGAGAAAAAATGAACTTGTTCCTGTGGCCATACAAATGGACTATACACCAGGTAAGTTGAAATTACATACACTTAGACCTTATTCTTGTGTAGTAGTTTTTACCAATATTTTTTGACAACGAATATTTGATTGATTATCTAAACCTATTAATTGATTTACTTTCTTTTACGCCCTCTCGATTTTCGTAAAATAAAACCAAACACGGCAGCAGTTTCATCGTTTAATGTTCAGGAAGGCAAAAATCTTTCTAAATAAGGCCTAACCATTTTAAACTGAAGCAATCACCCTAATTAGTACATTCGGAGAACAGAAAATAAGATTCGTATATTAATCATTCATACACTCTGTAAAACGTTCCCTCCTCCAGACTCAGAAGTTTACACTCCAGAGAGTGGGGACAACTGGATGATTGCAAAACTGAATGTTCAGATTACTGATCTGGGATATTCACAAATCGTTGAGCACCTTGCCAAGGTATGACATTACTTTTTGCTTAGAAGTAAGTTTCTTTTATCTTTTGATAGATTTATTAAGTAATCATCATAATCTCCGCCAGCAATTCATTACGTTTTATGCACCCAATTGCATTGCTCTTCTGACGGGAATGGAAATGAGCGGGAACTAAATAAAGAGATTAAAGAAACCTGGCATTGTAAATCGAAAGAACGAGAAGCAAGGATATCATCGAGAGGGCAGAATATTTACTGTAGAGGCTCTTATACTTGTATGAGCGGGAAGAAATCTTCAACGGAAGATATTAACTATTTCTTTCTACATTACTGATTTTCAGGTGCACTTTTTCATAGAGCCATTCTGTATCTCCTTAAAAAGGACCCTACCACCCACTCATCCGCTGAACCAAATGCTTAAGTATCACTGTCGTGAAGTGATTGTCCCCAATACGTTCGGAGCCCCATCGTTGATTGACGAGTTTAAATTTATGGATCTTCTCTTTGCTTACGGAAACGACGGAGCTAACAGACTTCTCCGTGATGCCCATGAATTTTCGACTTGGGAAGTCACAGATTTCAGAAGTAACATTAAGGTAAAGGCCTCGCTACTCACTGTTATCCCAATTGCGAAAAAAAATCAGATAATTCTTCTTTTTCTCTCTGTTCGTCGGTCTGTATTTCTGGCTGTTTATCTGTCTGTCTGTTCATCTCTTTATCTATGTACCTACTTGTCTGAATGTTTGTCTATTTGTCCATCTGGCTATGATCTGTCTGTTCATCTCTTTATCTATGTACCTACTTGTCTGAATGTTTGTCTATTTGTCCATCTGGCTATGATCTGTCTGTCCGACGACCATCTTGTCGGTCTGTCTGAACGCGTCTTTTTAAGTACACTATATCGATGCTTACTTTTGAGTCTTTCTTGCCTGGAATGGCTTATGGATTTTGTCTTTTCTCGTCATTTACAAGAAACGAGGACTTGCAAACCGATACCTCCTACCTTACTTTCCTTATCGTGACGATGGTTTGAAAATCCTAGTTGTCATCGAACGGATGGTGAAACGCTACGTAGACTTGTAAGTGAAATCATTAAATTTTCTCTAAGACATTTAAAGGTGACTAAAGATTTAACTAGAATCTGTGTTTTTTCAGCTGTATTTGATAATTGAGCTCAAAACTTAACATCTTTTTAAGGTGGCTGGTACCAGTTTTCATCTTTTTGATGGTTTGTAACTTTGAAAGAACACAACAAAAAGACTGACCATGGCCAGTTGAACACTTCTACAGGGTTGAATTATATAATCATTGGCTATCCAAAAATAAGTGTCATTTGGTCACTAGCAGTTTTCATGGCAACGCTTTCAAATGATTATTTTTAGTGATTGCTTTCAGCACTTGAAAAGGAATTTGCTCAAAGATTTTAAAAAAATTCTACGGAGTGGAATTTCAGAAAATCTAGAAAAAGGCAATTTTCACGCATCGCAAATGTCCTTCAGTAGAATTTACTATTTTTTTTCTTATGATTCGTTTCAACGCTATTATCATATTGGAATTATAAAAAGAAAGGGTCACCGGACTTGTTTTCATGCAATAGCTTTCGTGAGTTTAGCAATTCCCACGCGCGTTGTCGCGCATTTAAAAATCTGGATTCTGTCGGATCGACATTTGCTCATGATCTGTTATAGCTACCGCTAACTATCGCGTGTGTTCGCGCGAACACCTTACAGACGTTTACTGCTTAGAAAATAGCATTCAACAGCCGTCAAAGACAGCCTCCCGGGCTCATCTTAAAGGACCTACTCACAACTTCTGGCTATGTTATATTATTTTCCTTGAAGTTTCAGTCTTCTTCTACTTCAGGCAGATTATACCTCACTTGAGTTCTCCTTTTTTTGCCGTCGCAAGATATCGTATCGGTTGGATATTTCGTTTAGATGTGAAGTAACCTTTATGTCTCAAGTCCGAGAATCGTCTTCTTTATCTTTATTTCTGTTTCCTGCATACGCAGTGACCGTTCAACACATCAAATACACGCTGTTAGGTGAACTTCTTACAAAAGTAGAAAAAGCCTCGCGCCGCCATCTTTGTTTTGAATTTTCGTATTTTAATCTCGCGCTTCTTTCGCACTTTTCTCTCGCGCGTGACGCAAGAGTGACCTGTTCCCGGCGCGAGAAAACTAGTAGTAGCCACCTTTATTCAAGTTTACTCGTATGACTGATGCTTTCGCTTTTTGCTAATCTTAGTAGTTTGCCGTGCTGCTTGTTACTTATAGCTGTAGGACATGGCCTAACTAACAAATCAGTTCTCTGTAACTGCGTCGTTGGAACCATCGGGGAACTAGAAGCTCAACTCTTTTTCTTGTCGTGAATGATTGTGGTGATACTATGTCATTTCTTTAGGTATTACAGAGATGAAGAAGACGTAGTCAGAGATGAAGAACTTCAAGCTTACGTCAATGAAGTATCAGCAGAAGGAACGGGACCCAATGGTGGAATTGGACGGGTAAATACCATTATTAAAAACTAGATCATTGGATAATGCAATTCAAGACTTTTTATTGGCTTAGCCGTTATGGTTTATGAGCCAATATACCATAATCTAATATCTGTACATTGTAACATCCGCTTTCTTCTTATAAAATAAAGTCGAGAAGATTTGTCTAATATCTTAGGAGCATTTTTTTTTTAATAAAACAATTATTCCACTCGCGTTTGTTGGATATGAGATGATTATAGCTAACTCGGCGCTTCACGCCTTGTTGGCTATCCATCATCTCATATCCAAAGCGCGCTTGTGGAATAATTGTTGAATATAGACATTGACGCACTTTTCAGTAGAAGTGATATTTAAACATCTTGCCTATTAAGCTACTGTAACTGCACTTAGGCTGCCCTGAATTCTGCTACTTAGCGTTTCCGTTCCACACCTGACTTTACTGTGCATTACTGAATATGTCTGCTGTATTTTGGAAACATTATTCATAATCAGTATTTGTTTCATTCGTCAGATTCAAGGTTTACCATCCACTATTAGATCAAAACAAGAGCTCTGCGAGATTGTGAGTCGCATTATCTCACACTTGACGATTGCACATGCGGCTGTCAACTACCAGCTGTCAGATTACGCTGCGTTCGTTCCCAATCTGCCAACAAAACTCTATAACGATAGCAGAGTCGCCGATGGAGAATTCTCGGTCTACCGCTTGCCAAACAGAGCTACCTCAGCAGTAAGTTTTTGCCCAAGCTTTATTTATAGTTGAGAGGAAAGGGTATTTGAGACATTAATGGTAAGGAAATTCAGCGCTGGTTAAATAATAATGTCAGTTCAGAAAATTTGATTTGTTTCTGGATCCTTGCATTGATGCTGTATCCCCAGATGTCAGTCAGAATCGTAACGGGGATTGAATTGACAAAATGGGGTCTGCCACAGCGGACTGAATGTTGCGGGGACTTGTGGTGCAACTCATAGCGGCTCAGGAAGCGATATGGTAATGAGGATGACGACAATGCAATAATAGATCTGCTTATTACTTGCTCTACGGTTTTGAAATAAAGAATAGACTGAGTCGATTGAATTCGGTCGGGAACGACAATTTGGTCGTATTAAAGAGGGTCGTTATTCAGTAATCGAAGTCCTTGTCTTAATTTCAAGTGCGAATAAGAACATGTCTTAGCCTAAATTTTTAAAATGAAAATCCAGTAAATTCCAATGATCAGGATCTTCAACAAAGCCACTTTTCCCCTTCTCTGCAATTTTTCGGACTCGATTAGTTTGTTAAGTGTTGATATGAGACAATTTTGGGAACAATCATGCTTCACTAAATTATTTTATAACATAACCAAAGTAAAGCGCGCGCTCTGATTGGTCGATTTAGCGTCCCCCATTTGCCCATGGGTGTACGCTGCTGACGTGAGCAAATGCAAAGACTATTTTTCCGCGCGCGCTTGTTTTTTCTGGTCACGTAAGATTTATTAACTAAGAGGGAACTCGTTAGCTACAATGTAACAATGTTATGTTATAAAACAAATGGTAAACACCACAGCGTACACTATTGAGTTATGGATGCAATTGGGAGGTTTGTTAAGCACTCAAGAAGCTAGAGTCGCTCTCGGCTATCGCCTCGCGCGACTCTTACGCTTCTTTCGTGCTTAGCAACCTCCCGCGTGCATCCATAACTCAATAGTGTACGTTGTGGTGTTTACCATTTGTTAATTTCGCTCACGATTTTTTTTGTCGTGACAACAGTTCTTTAAGCAGACTTACAAGTAATTATATGATGCTGAATGACCTGTTCTTTGCGTTTTAATTCATAGATTGAGGCCAGCTTTGTTAATTCATTGGGAACATTCCGCTTCGATTCCTTATTTGACTACGGCAATGAGCTTGAAGACCCCAAAGCGACCAAGGTCGTTAATGACTTCTATTGTTTCTTGATGAGAGTTCTCCAACCAAAAATGCAGCTTATCAATCGGAAGCGAGAGAAATATGGCTATCTAACCTATCCGTATTTCATCCCAAGGTGGCTACCGAATGGTATTCAAAGCTAAGACTCTTGCTAACTGTCTGTATGCATGCATGTTTAGAAGCGATCCACATGTAGCTTTTAGGGTCCATTCTCGTCTCTAGAGCCCGCAACCGTTTAGGTACGTAAACGCATTGATCAATCTTTGCTAGGGCCGTACATGGATACTGTGGGCTAAAAGATCGCAGGCTCTAAGAACGAGAATGCGTAGAGTTGCGTTACTGAAGTGTGTTTTAGTCAATCGTGAAAAATGAAAATGAAATGTGTGGTCATTGTGTGGTGTGGAATGTTAGTGGGAGCAACTCATCCACTCGGATGGGAATCATGAATGATCGATGTACTTTTATGTCAAACTATTAGTTTCATTTGGAGCTTTCTCGTGTAACCTTTACGAAATAAATTCCATCATTTCGTGTGCAACTTTTTTTTTAAATTTTCAATTATATTTAATAATCTTAAATGTTACGTAAATTTAAAGTATCGTTCAGTTACCCCTCAGCAATCAAAAAATTTTAAACCAATTTAAACTATTAATCCCCTCTCCCTTGTTATCGATGTTGTCAGTTTTTATTACGAATTTCATCAGTTATCCGGCATAAACAGCTACGTAACTGTCCAGAATTTTAAATGCATCATGTAAGCACTTAATAAAATCTCCGTGTAACTCTAATAGTGCTATTTAGGAATACTTTTTCCCATTCTCTAACATGTCCGGATGGGATGTTAAACCTTATAGTGTACAGCACCTTGGTACAGTCCATTTTGGCAGTTTCTATTTTGTTTGATCTGCTAAGTCGTTTGGAATAATTGACGGAAATTTGAGGAAGCTGAATTTAGCCTGTTTAGCAATGCCTCACTCTCGAAATCAATCCTTGAAACAAATCGTTCTGGCTATTTATAGCTTTTGCGTTTTGTTTGTTTTTTATTTTCATCTGCCGAGTCATTAAATGTTGAAAGCGGAAGACGAAAGTTCAGAATTTCAAAAGCGAAAGTCACTAAACAAGTTCTGAAAGGTTTTATTTTGCAATTATGCCTTACGTCAGTTAAACCTTTTTTTTTTTTTTTTTTTTTTTTTTTTCAAGTCTGATTTTCACTATTGCTCAAATAGTGCTTTACTGCGAAGGAGCGAAGGATCGTGCTCATATACGTCTCATAACCGCAGTTCACACATATGTTTCATATGTTTGTTGTTGTTTTATTTATCATCTACGGGTTTATGTCGAATTAATTTGATGGCCTGCTCCCAGTTGGCTTGTTAGCTCAATTGGTAGAGCGCTGCACTAGTATCGCAGAGGTCAGTGGTTCGAATCCCGTACAGGCCTGAAATTTTTTTCAGGTCTGATTTTCACTATTGCTCAAATAGTGCTTTACTGCGAAGGATCGTGCTCATATACGTCAGTTAAACTGTTTCAGTCACACATCGAAAGAACAGACTTGAAGAACTCAGGTGTATGTTCAAGTGGATTCCTGAAAAATGTAGCCACTGCAAGCGGCCCCTGGGACAGAATGGAAGCGCATTTCATTGTACGACCGGATCTAACTTTTGTCGTGAACGCGTTGTTATCGAGTGGTTTGGCCGTGAGCCACCGAGGTAAGAATTGCCATTATACAAAAGGAAGGTTCAATTTCGCAAAGAATTCGCTTTCTTTCTATTTCAGTAGGTTTATCGCGTCTTTTTTAAGGTAAACATTATCGAGAACCCGACCAGCTCAGCAACTCTCACGAGTCGCATTACAGACAGCGACAAGGGATTTTTAAATTCATGGAATTTTTAACAAATGCAATTTTCAATCGCTTGTTCGTCGAACACAGTATCGCAATCTTTCAATTAGAACGGAAGAAATAGGACAATCTTTGGATTTTATCACACTGCAAATCGAAAAGTGGACTGATCAAAAACGTATTCACAGTTCTTTTAGTCCAATCTATGTAGTCATTGTTGTCGACCATGGAGGTTTCGCAATTTTGATTTATCTGATTCCACGTAGAAATGCGAGACACAAAATCCAATTTCGGGCCAACAACTACTTGAGTTGAGCCAGAAAAGAAGTTAATTTTAAAAGTTATTTATAATGGTACTTCTACATGTACGTACCCATTAATTATATCGATCATTAGACAGCGCTAGAATGAGCCCAAAACATATATATGCCCAAGAATGTACACAAAATTAATTATTTAACTGCATTGTTATTTCTTTAGGAGGAAATAAGAACTGAAAGTATCTCGACATGATCTGAACAATTACTCGAGTATGCGAGCACCAAAACACCATTTGCTTGTCGAGAGGATGGTTCGATCTCATGACGAGGATAAAAGGAATGATGTTTCTTTTGTTCGCTCTATTCGGTGTTTTCTCTTCCATACGCTTTCTGATAGAAATAGTTAAGTTTCTATCTGAAAGGTCTCTCTAATTGAATGTATTTTTTTCAGAAGAGGCTGCGCCTCTTGGTTTTCAAAGTTTTCTCGTGTTCTTCTGGCAACATTCGGCGTGGTTTACCAAACCGATAGAAAGTGTGTAATTTGGTTTCATCAAATGAGTAGATAATGTAAACTGGCCACCGTAAAGGCTTTAAGGCAGAGCGAAACGTCAGTTTTTAACCCTTTCTCGCAAGCCATGCATACATGGGAGTCATAACACCCACTACTGTTGTTATTTGTTTCTTGTTGAAATTAAGAGACAACATTATGTAAGTGTGTACATTGCAAGGCTGTCTGATGTGACACCTATTGCAGCCTAGAACAGTCACAATGATTCCCGATTTCCATTGCAGTGAACCGTTCATATAACAACAAATCCCAAAAATCCAGCATTCTGCTCCATGAGCAACACTAAAAGTGTCGATCTTTTAAGATAAAAACTTGCTCAAGAAATCAAAAGTTTGCATTCAAAACACACCTCAGGGCCACATCTTGCTGTTTGGCTGGAAAATGCCTTCTCACTTTATCCGTTAGCCCTTGTTCTTCCTTTTGACGAAAGCTAGTGTCCCAAACACAACCTTTGCCTCATTTATGACCGAAAAGAGTTCTGGGAAATTCCACCACTACTCGAGAAGGCAACACCTCACATTTCCATTCTGACAAATTATTAGAATCGTGTCGGGCCACCCAGTCCTACCAGCAAATTATCACATCGATCGAGACTTTTGCCACTCAAAACTGGCCCAAAAAGCCTTGGTAGGTCCTAGTAGCCATCCACAGATGGGCCAGAGACACGACTTCACTTGTGAACTCGCCAAGCTTGCATGAATTAAAGCATTTTGGTGGTCCAGTCTACATGAAACCACCTCTCACCTCTGTTTTCTTTCAGAGGTTTGCCTCTACCCACATTCCAGCTTAATGATGCTGTCCCGAGGGCTTCTGTAGAGGGAAAATGGTTCGATAACCTCTTATCAACGCAAGAGAACGAATCGATTTGAACACATCCAAATACGAGCGGGTAATCTAGGTCACGTGACCCCAAAGTCTGAACCCACGGTGTCTCAAAACCGCAAATATTGTAAGGGATACTTCATATAACGACAAACAAAGTGAGCTTAAGTTTTGTATGGCCAAATTACAGGGTCTTTTGCCAGCTGGAAAAGGGTTAAAGCCCTCATGGTGACCAGTTTTCATTATCTACTTAGTCATCCTACAACCCTACATCACACAAAGCCACAACTATCAGAACTCTAACACGACGCGCACAACTAGTATGTGACTCGACAGACAGCTTATCCGACGAGAACAAATACCTTCACCGTGTTTTTACGAAGAACAACTACAACAACGACTTCATCCGACGAAACACTCACCGACCCACTACCACTACCGAAACAAACGACACCGCAACCCTTACGACTACAGCAACCATACCGTACATAAAAAGCATGTCTGAAAACATCTCGCGCATCTTACTACCCTTCAATATCCGCGTCGCCCACAGACCCATCACCACACTACGTCAGTTACTAACCAACGTTAAAGACAAAGACGAACCGAGGAACAGACAGGGAACGATTTATAAGATCAATTGTTCCAACTGCCAAGCCTCCTACATCGGTGAGACTGGCAGAAACCTCACAACAAGACTGACTGAACACAGACGGGCGACGAGGAAAGGTGATGTCAGCAATCACATTGCTGAACACCATCGACTTACCAACCACAACATTGACTGGGACTCTGCGCAATGCCTAACCTACAGCACTGACTATTTTCAACGACTGACTCTGGAAAGCTGGTTTACTAACTTAGAACAGACTCCCCTAAACAGATGTCAACAACTACCCGCCCCATACAAACGACTCATTCACGACATAAACATCACAAACGACCGAAAAAGAACAACCTAACTTTACCGACAGACCGAAACAGACCAATCACGACCGACTTACGTCACTTGAGTCTTACAGCCAATAACATCACGGCAAAACCAACCGATCATTTCACACGAACTGGAATAAAAACATTCTACTGACAACAATCATTCACTTGACTCTGATGATGACTTCCGCACAGGTTGTCGAAACGTCAGTCACTGCCACCGACAACAGTCCTTCTCAGGACTACACTCACCCGGACGATCAGACTACACCTTCACATGTTACCCCCGGGTTCAAACCATTTACCGACTTAAATTAAGTTCACATGCGAGCGCTTGATGTGAAATCGCTAATGAATTTGTAAAAATTGAGTGTTTCTTTCTCGGTTGAAAAAACGCTTCAATAGTTTTTATTGTAAGCCAAATGTTGTTGATTTCCAACTTTGACATTTCATCGTGGTCCATGATGGTGTGGTTGTAAGCAGGTCATAAAATTTTGCGAAAGAATGAAAGAAATCCATATAACGGAAATTAAGTGCTAAAACTTAAGCTTTTGTATTTGGAGAGAGATGTAGATGCTATCCTTTCGATGCCAGTCATGTTTTGGCAATAAAACCAACAAAAGTCTCCACATGCTTGGGGTGTACCTATTAATTTCTGACTATATTTTGGTGACCCGAATACGGTTGAATCGGCTTGACCAGTCAAGTTTGCTTTTAAAATATACTGCCCAAGTGAAAGTGGTGAGAAGACGGAGGTAAACAGTAGCACTGATAGACGTTCACAGACGATCGATCGTTTGTCGTCACCGTTCACGCTTTACAGAGCACGCGAAACTTGGCATTATGATGGTTCTAAATTCAGGTTTATAATTCCAACTAGGACACGCACTATTCACTCGATTGCGGGCAACAGTCACGCACTTGTCGCAAATGCTCTAGCAGTCGTTCGAATTAAATGAGAGCGAAAACTCAAAGAGAAATTTTCAAGTTTCCTTTTTCTTTTAAATTTCTTTGGTACAGCGCTTTCTCATACAAAACGCATTTTCAACATCATACAAGTAAGGAGTCTTTGTGAACAAGCTGAGGAATGTTTAATTTGCTTTCCAATACATTACAGTAGTGTCCTGGTATCATAAACAGCAATTACTTGCAACCAGTGTAGTATCTGCACCTTTTTTATATCCTCAACCTTATAGACACAACTCCAATGTAACCCCATACCTCATTCTACATTTTTTACCCTCCCACTTTACTTCAAGCCGCAATTGTAACCATGCCGTCAAAATCACACTAAACTAAAAAAAGCAGTTATTTGTTTTTTGCCAAGTTTGTTTGACAAGGTTTGAATGCCATTGAGCAAGGTATAATTCCAAGTCAGAGACACTTGAGTAAAGCTACATATAGGTATTGTATACCCGACGCTAATAACACTAGCACGCACACAAATCTAACGGACGTAATACTATCCCACAAGTATAGTCGATTAAGTCTGAATGCCATTAGGCAGCCATTTTGGGATAAAATACGGATATGTGAGGAGGCCATTCTTCTCCCGCCAACGGTTCTTGTTTTGCAAATACGACTGAATATGGTCCATCAGATGACAATAGTATTTATTGACCAGGTTCACAGCCTTAGTGTCGTCAAGCTCGTTGCCGTAGTCAAACAAAGAGTCAAACCGCAAACTTCCCAGATTATTAAATGCAGCAGACTGGATCTGCAAAAAGAAATCATTTAAGATCAAGCGTACAAAGCTGTAGTCGTGTTTACACAAGCAAGTTATCCACCAAACTTTTCTTAGCTAGGAAATGTTTTTAGTAGTGTCAATGGAAAAAACCACAACTCCTTCCTCGACAAGTGACCGAGTTACTCGTGAAAGATAAATTCATCGAGGTAAAAATATTTTTAGTAGGGATGAATTAAGGATGTTTATTAAAGCTATATTTTACCCAACTGCTCCTTTAAAATTGTTGATGACGATGGGGAAACCATTTCACTTATTCTGCGACATTGTTTTCCTTTTCAGGCACCTTGTTAGTGCCAGTTTTCATCGGATTTATCGGTGATTGCACCAAACGCAAAGGCAAGAAACATTATTTACTAAGAAATCGTTATTTTGATGGACATACGAAGAGGTGAAATACTGAAATGATTCAGAGTAAAATCCATTATACCGTTTATAAAGACGTATGTCAAAATCAGAGCTTCCTAGTGAAACCCTCGATGAAAGCTCATTTCCACGAAGAATGGCAAACTAATCATGCAAATCTTGCTCCAAACCACAAACTAAACAGAGGAACTAGAATCAACAAAACTTTTACTCACTGCACTTGCAACTCTGTTTGGCAGTCTCAGAAACGAGAATTGTCCATCTTCCACTCTGGAGTCGTTGTACAGTTTAGTTGGTTGGTTGGGGATATATTCTGGGTAATCCGTAGTGACGTAATTAACCGACGCGTGATAGATAGTCACGTGCGCAATGAAACGACTAAGGATCTCGCAGAGCTCTCTTTTGGAATCAACACTTGGTGGCAAACCTTTGATCTGCAAGGAAGAGAACGAAACGTCTTTAGCCTTAGCGGTAACTTAAAACATGAAAGCATTTCCATAGGGCGTATATTTCAGGTACATAATTTTACATACAAGAAATACGATCGTGTGGTATGATCGTGTAAGTGAGATTAGCCTGAAGAAGACCGTCATCGGTAGTTGTGACGGACGTTTGGACAACAGATGGAAATCCTCAGTAACTAATAGAATTAGGAGTTTTTGTTTTTCGAGTATCAATATAAGGTTTGTGACAAGATATAAGTCAGTTTTGCCACGGAGGGCCGGATTGACTACAAGATCCTGGTAGGATAAATCTGTCACTTTCGATCCATCAGTAAAGTTGAGTCGTTTTGATGGGTTCATTTGTTGAAAACATTAACAAAAAAGACGAACTGACAAACAGACAAACACTTTTTTTCACTTAGTGATCTGAAGCAAACTATAGGAAACCTTTTGGGTGTACTGTTAATGTAGAAATGTTTTGTTCAGATCTTGATGTTAATGATGGGGAATGATGCGGATGATTAAAAGTTTTTCGGTAGTTGTGGCTAACAGTTTAACACCTGGGCGGGAATCGTCACCAGCATCACATAAGAAGCTTTGTGTAAGTCCAGGAAGTTTATAATTCTTGTTAGCAAAAACTGATTGGCCAATTTTTCGATGTGCAATTTGCAGTGTGAAATACTCAAAAAGCGTAAGTCAGTCGCAATTGGTCAGTTTCGATCTGTTGGCAAAGTTAGGTCGTTCAGCTCCAACAAAGATATGACTTTAACGATTTTTGTTACCCCTAGGTTTCGCTTTGAACTGCTTTTCCAGTGCTGATCTTAATCAAACAATCTATAAGGAACCTTGTGAGTGTATGGGTGATGTTGAATAAGTTTCCAATTAAGACATCAATGATTCACCAGATGGGGAATAGATAAGGATCCGTTTGGAACATCTAGAGGTTTCAATACCCCGCTTTTATTAATATACCTGTCCAATTCCTCCATTCGGTCCAGTTCCATCCAGTGACACCTCATTCAGGTACGCTTGCAGTTCCACATCTTCCTTCACGCTTTCATCATTTCTGTAATATCTAAACGAATAACATCACGAAATTTGAATGTGATCTTTTGCTCCCTACTTTGATTACCATAAGTCTGGATTGACAGGTTAAAAGCGCTGCGTTATAACATGTGCAACGTATAAAATTTGAACCAATCATTTTACAAATTCGTCATTTCATTTCCTTGTTGATTTTCTCCGTCCTGAGGAATTTTTATACCTTCTTGCTTTTGTATCGTATTAACTTTTGTTCCCAAGTGTCTTCCAAATTAAACATAGCTTCGATCGGCATAAAAGAAAAAAAATGAAACCAAAACCCCTGCTTTTATTTGGAATCATCGTATGCCGTCATCATTAACATTCAGCATCCAAAAAAGTTGCCCATTTTTGTTTTTATCTATCTGTTATACTATTCACGAGGAAATGCCTTCAATGGTCTTTCTAATATGGATTTAGAACACCTACTTACAGCTTCACTTACAAGTTAATGTAACTCCTCACTAGATCTTCAATTACCGCTAAGATCACCAAGCCATCATCTCGGAACGGATAGTATGGTAGAAGATTCTTGTCGAACACACCACGTTTCTGGTTAAAATAAAACAGCCCTACCTTGATTGAAATACTTAAATCTTACTCCTAAAAATTAGAACTAAATTATACAGATGCGCTTATGATAGATCTCCCCGGAGGATCACTACCTTGGCGTCGGTCGTGGGAGCTTGTGTGTCTCGGTAACTCCTAGTGCTATATATGCGGGAGATTCGTCTTCTGGTAGGGCCACCCAAGCTGGACAGGTAGAAGGGTAGAGACCAGACAGAAAGTGGTCACTGGCCCTCCAGGTTGGGGGTTGGGCACACCAAAATTACCTTGTTATACTCCCCCACCGGCGCAACAACATAGTTTCTCTAGAAACTTACCCCGTTTATTCCTTTAAATTCTTGCTAATTGAGGTTATATAGCTAGGTATCGTAAGGGATAAAGAGATACCTTGATTTCTTCCCTGAAGTCAGTTATTTCCCATGATGTCAACGGATGTACATCTCGAATAAGCTTCAAAGCTCCTTGTTTTCCATATGCAAACAGCAAAGCTGCGAAGCCTGCATCGCCTAGAAGAACAGGTGTTCCAAAGGTATTTGGGATAGTTACTTCTCGGCAATGATACTTCAGCATTTGGTTCAACGGGTGCTTGGGCGGCAGGGTACGTTTTAAAGAGACGCAAAAGGGCTCCACAAAGAAATGGATCTATAGGATTGTAAGAAGACATACTTCACTTATCCATGGATATCAACTCAACTATCATCGATCTAACACTTCATATTTCAGCAAAGGCTAATTTGAAACTGATGGTAGATTATTTTCCCAACACCAATCTTAATCCTACACCTTGGACCTTAATCGTTTTCCCTGATTCTGTTTTTCTTTTAAATTTGTTTGTTTTTTGAAATAAGTATTGAATTGTTTCATGAAATTAAGTTTTTGTGTTGTATCACCTCTTTGCTGTGTTTTTGTTAACCAGCCATTTCGTTAACAGGGGCCGTGAATATATAGGCGAGTGCAGTAGGTATATCGCATCCGATAGCCAAAAGAGGGCTATTGGGATTTGTTTATGCCCCCATGGAAAAATTAAAAGCAGAAAGGAAAAGGAAAAAAAGGATGGTTCTACTCAGAAGAACCCTAAATCTGTCAGCTAAAATGTAAATAAATTTGATCAAAAATTGGGTGTTGATATTTTTCCTTCAGTTGTTACATGAAATATGAATCAGGCCTCCCTGATTCCGGCTAAATGAACCGTTAGGCTGATTTTACCTTGGCAAGATGTTCCGTGATTTGAGCATATCCGATGTCTGTGATCTGAACATTAAGCTTGGCAAGTAACCAGTTGTCTTCATCGGCTGGAGTATACACCGCTGAATCTATCAAAGAGGATATATTGATAACGTTAGGTAAGTCTACCAAGGCTTTTACCTCGAGCTGGATTACGAGTTATAGAGGCACCATGATCGAGTTGTTAGGTATCAGGAATTCCTCCACCCATTGGTAATATCTTTTCTAATGCAGATATGGGTCTTATGGAATGAAGTTTGTCTCATCATTTCCCCAAACGTCTACTGTGGCTAACCTGGTGTGTGGTCCATTTGTATGGCAACAGGTACAAGTTCATTCTTTTTGCCTCTAACTGTCTTCGACGCAAAAAGTGCAATGGGGGAAAGAAAGTTCCACATCGTCCTCCTTTGATCTCTTTCTGTGAGGTCAGGAGCTCGACCCAAATCGTCACACAACTCATAACGAAGAGCGTAAATACGACCCTGCTTTATGGCCTAAAATACAACAAAAAAAGGGATTATGCCGTATGAGTTAAAACTTTCCTGGTCCTACTTGTCGTAATCAAAGACTTAGACAAATGAAGATGAAAACACGAATTTTAAAGACTGAGAGGGACTATTGGCGAAGAGATTTTCATACTCACTCACGACACAGACTTCTGTTAATTTAACAAATCAAGCGAACATACATCTTCCAAAGAATCACTAGTTCCCAAAGCCGCTCTGACGGCACCATCCCAGTCAAAGTCAGGGTTCATTGTTTCTTTCAATTGACTAAAATCCAGTCCTGGTATTTCTGGTTCTGGTTCTGAGAAAATAGGATATGTGATCATGTCAACGTAAGCTTGACTGAACACCGAAAATTATAGCGAAATGGCACCCGCGGGCTTAGAGGGCCACGCCCAACCCGGATGCATTGCATGAGTAGTGGCCTTTCTCAGTAGTTTTTGTATTACAGAAAAGGAAAGCTTACCGTGTGCGTAATATTATTCGACTAAATATTTGCAATCGTGATAGAGAACCGGCTTTTCATACCCTCATCTGGTTTCTTCAAGTATCTATCGTCTGATACGGTGAATATATGAAGTTCATATATTTTGAACTGCGGTTATAGATACGTATGATGCACGATCCTCGCAGTAGAGAACGCTATTTATGCAATAGCGAGAATCAGACCTGAAAAAAAAATTCAGGCCTGTACGGGATTCGAACCACTGACCTCTGCGATATTAGTACAGCGTTCTACCAATTGAGCTAACAAGCCAACTGGGAGCAGGCCGTTAAGTTGATTCGTAATAAACCCGTGATGATAAATCAGATACTGTGAATATATGAAGTTCATATAGTCTGATTTTCGCTATTGCATAAATAGCGTTCTCTACTGCGAGGATCGAGCATCATACGTATCTATCATCTGTTTACTACGTATTTTCGTTATTTCTTTTCGCGTTCGCGACAACGAGGCCATCGAAAAAAGGTCATCCTGCACGATGGAAAGCCACCGTATTATATGGCTGACTAGATCAAGAACATGGAGTGAGCGAAAGAAAGCTTTGGAATTTAGCAAGAAAACGATCAAGAAGTTTGCAGAAGCCTTGCTACACAGCATTTCGGAGGAAAAGCAAATATAAAGCTCCTCTCAGCCTCTTGGGGGATGGCCGGACGTGGAAACATTTACAATCGATCTCAAGCCTAATCCCATGTAAGTTTTTGAGTGACCTTCCACTCCCGGTTAGACAAATTCAGAGATACATTTCTTCTAAAGTTATTATATTTTGAAAAACTGTGGGTTTTTATCGAACGTGGAGCCCGACGAATTTATTCATAGATGGTGTAGCGCTTCTCCTTTTACGAATTCTTTCTTTGAGCCTGATGAATGACACGAATAAAAATTCAAGTATTCGAAGGTCTTCGTCTCTTTGTAATGCGTTTGGACGTGAAGGGTCGATTCCCTGTTAAACTTCTCGCTTTCATTCACTGTTCAGTCCTAGAATATAACTTCTGAGTCTGATATTTCAGCCGTGATCAGTGATTGCATCGTGCTACAATGTGCAGAATCAAGAGAATATAATCTCTTGACAGAATGTAGCTGTTTGCCCGTCCTACAAATTCTTTCTTTTTTGTCTTTGGTTCTTTTCCACAGACAGAAAACGTCGTCACTATACCTCTTCTAAATTCTTTGCCGTTTCCATTTGGTGTGTGAGAAAAAGTATCGAGTTCCCGGATAATAACAATAACAATGGTGCGCAAAGCACTCTGGTTGAGCGTGGTTCTTTGACGGTAAGTTAGGTCCCCTAAAGGGCTGAAGAAGTCTCATACCCAGACCTTTCACGGCCAAGCAGTTACGGTTACACGATAAGATTAAGATTTGGATACGAGATCAGGGCTGTGCGTGGGTTTAAAGGTGTGAGTCTTAGAGCATACTCTAAGACTCACACATTGAAACCCACGCACAGCTCTGATCTCGTGTAAGTATACAACTTGACTATTTAGCCATGTTCAGTCCTTTTCTATAAGAACTCGTAGAAATACCACAACGTGTAATGCTAAGTGTTGCTGATGCAAAAACGTGAGCATGCATTTTTAATTAAAGTATGTTAAGTGTAGGATTATTTTAAAATTTTCATCAACAGATGAAAGTGAAAAATCAATCAAAAGAAAAAAAAAATAAATGAACGAGTTAACGGAAAACAACACAGTGAAGTCAACTTTAAGAACACGAATCATCAGATTAAGTTTCATTGTACCTGCACAGTATCCCCATTTTCTCTTCCTTGTAAAACACCATGGCCAATGGCTATCTACAGTCGTACACTGACGGTAAACTCTACCACGATATGTAAAAGGGAAACGACAGCATTTCCCTCGAGTTGTCTTTGCGGCACATCCTAAATGGTACAAATAAAAAATCGTCTTCATCACTAACGTAGGACAGACCATCAGGTTTTATATACATACCCACACTACCTCGGTCTGGCAGTTACACAGCCTGAGACTATCAGTAGGCAGTTCGGTGTCTGTCCATCCGTCCGTCAGTCACTCCATGCTCATGTGAGTTTGTATGATTCTCAGTCAGTTAGCTAGTCTACTGACCCATAATGCACCACAATGATCCCACTGTCAGCTGCCCTGGGCATAGGTTTGTCATGTCACTAGTCTGAAGTTCATATTTCACTAGTTAGCATTTCATCAGGCTCCACTGAGAATTCGCCGGTATCCTTTTATACTCCTGAGCCGGCTTGTTCAAAGCTGGGTTAAGATAACTCAGGGTTAGTGTGAAATTTGATTTCAGATCTGAGAGCTTTAAAAGAAAACTCAGTTTAATTCCATACGTCCACAGTTTTATGTTTGAATGCTCTTAAAAGAATTGGGAAAATTGTCCCTGAACGGCTTGTGAACAGAGAAATGTAGAAACCGGGATTACAATTTAATCGGCCTTCGAATGACTGGACCCTGGGGAGAGGCACTTTGAGAGTAAAGTGTTTTAATCAAGGACAATACGCATTGACCTGGGCGGTTCTCGTTCCCAGACCTCTCGACCCAGAGTTCAGTGCACTATTCATTAGGCAACCGTGACTCTTTGGCACTTGGCTCGAGTACAGACTTGACCCTCAGTTAACAATAAGTTTTACCTTGCTGCCCTTTGATGATTACCCGTCTGATTATCAACGGGTTATTCCCTGCTAGACGCTGCTGAGTGAAAAATCTATCACTGATCCATTGGGTTTTGTTGTCTATAAATGCCTCGTGCCTTGAAGCTGGCCTCACATATTCCTGGAGGCAGAAAATATAAGTTCAATTAGTTTGCTTAGTTGGACCAAATGAGACCAGCGCAGAGCTAAGCTATGTAAAGGGAAAATCCAAGCGTATGGGAACGAATAGCTTGAACCTTTTTCTTCAGAGTTTGTTCTGTTTTGTGAGTGTGGAAAGTTTCTTTGTCGTAAAGAACTGCTAAAAAAAATTTGAGTAAGGAGAGCTTTGCCAGTGGCTGTGATGTCCATTCGTGGAGGTCTCCTGCAGGTCTAAAAAAAAAGCTTTACGTCGGTTCATGCGTCAATAGGAAAGAGAATGATATTTACCCCAAGTACTGGCTCCAGAACTGTCTGAAAAAATTCTGACATCTTGAGATAGTCCGACAATCCAGTTATTTCTTGTCCCGCGGTTGCGTTATTGTACCTCTCCAAAATCCCGTTGCTTGTCTGTGTCATTCCCACGTATGCTCTGGTGTAGTAGCTAATAAATGGGTCCTTTAGTGCGACAGCTCCCAGCTCAGAAATGGTCATGTTCAACAGCACAAAGCCGTATGGACTTGGTTTCATGGTATACGTTTCTTTGAGTTTGTCGAGAGCAGCATTTCTAATGGATTTACACTCAGGAGAGGCGTGTTGAGGCAGAGACACCTCACAATCGGCGGCTGAGGCATACCTTGAACAATAACAAAGAAAAAATCATTCAGAATGGATGGCAGGGACCATTCATTATTTCTCGCCTAAGCAAAGGGGGAGGTTTGGATTTTTTTTGGCGGGAGAGGTTAGATGTCTTAAGGGGGAACGGATGTGGGGGATCGATCGTCGCTTACAGAGTTTAAAGGGAATACTGTGGAAAATTGACAGCCAGTGAGGGGGAACATCAGAATTCTATAAAGCCTTGTTACGTCACCGACGTCCTTCGAATCCCCCTTCCCCTCCCCCTTCCCCTTCCCCTCCTCTCTTCCCCTCCTCCCTTCCCTTTCCCCTCCCCCCTTTTCTTTCCTCTCCCCCTTCCCCTCCCCTTCCCCTTCCCCTCCCCATCCCCTTCCTCTCCCCCTTCCCTCCCTCTCCCCCTTCCCCTTCTCCTTTCCCTTCCCCCTTCCCCTTCCTCTCGCCCGTCCACGTGATTAATGATGATCAGTCCGTTAACCTTGTAGACTGTTTTGGTTCTTTTTCACTTGAGGTAATTTACACTTATGATCAAAGCTAATAGGGTGACTATTTTTTTTCTAAAGAAAAAAACTTTGATTCACCAAGAAAATAACCTGCAGAGCAGTCGTAGGTAGGGCGAGTGAGTGCTCTGTATTTTCTCAGCATAAAATGGCCGCCATCTTTGATTTTTGTACCAAGGGAGTGACTGATGGTCAAAAATAAGGAGAGGAGCTGGGGTGGGGGAGTGAATATTCGTCATTCCGCAGCCCCCTACCCCTACCGTCCACTCTGACTCCAAATTAAACATGGCATTCGGATAAATGATTACGAGCTTATAACGTTAACTCGCCATAATACGACGCCTGCACTGCAGGCTACAAAGAAAGAAAAGCACCTGCTTGAAACTACTATAGATGTCAACGGTGATTTTTTTTTTTTTGACCTACGTTGTAGTCAGGAATAACCCTGTTTCCAAGATGTATTTTTGACCTAGCTTGCCATAGCTCTTTTTGAATAAAAATTCTTTGTAACGTTACTGGTGTAAATGTGTTTTGTTGTTGTTGCTGTTTTTTTAACGCTCTCTAATGTAATAATGTAAGAAGTAGATTAAATAGCGTCAGTCAGTAATTTAAAGTATCCGACAAATAATTTATATTTCAAATAACGTAACGTAATTAGTAATATCATAAATAAGGCAACTTAACCAGTTGTATTGTTGGTAAATCAACATAATCAGTAGTAATATAACTAATGCATTGTAATATATAAGTAGTTCTGTAAGTATGCTGACGTAGTTAGTAGCATTGCTGCGGATAATGTATCGTAAATTGTATCTACAAGGTTGTCTGCTTTTCTAAATATTGCTTCAGTAGTTTGAATAAAAATGAAGTAATCTACAAAGAAAAAAAATCATGGTTGAAGTGCACTCTTGTTTGTGAGCTTGACGGCAGAATTCCAAGCCTCTCTCCCCTTCCTTCATCAAAGGAACGCTTTCTCACTTTTTTTCTCACTATCTCTAAACTTGAATACGAGCGCAGACTAACAGAAGGGTGTTGTTGATCTGTTTAAGCTCCATGTTTCACAATACTATGCTAACTATTTATGCGTCACTATTGTGCTGAAATAGCATCACTATATAATGATCCCCAACCAGTCTAGCAATTAACATAAAGATAAATGAAACAAATGAATAGACCATTATCGAGCGTGAAGAAAACAGACAAAAGAGGTTGCAGATCAAAAGGATGTTATTCCAGTATAATTTTTGGTTCTTCTGTTTTAGTATCATGCTCAGAATTCTCGTATGTCGGCATGATATTGATGCCATAATCTGGCTACAGTTTTGGTTCGATGATCAGTTTTGAAATAGTAATAGCAAACCATAAAAGACTTGATTTTAAACCATTTTGAGCCACTTTGGCCTAAATAGTTTTCGTGCGGTTTTTTTGGCGCGGAATACATGCATATGATACATAAATCAAGTTTATTGATGTGGAATGAAAGCGTCTTTTGAGCTGAAAGCTATTGTGCGTAAAATTGCACAACAGATAAGAGTAGCGTCAGTTATTTTCCATAGTTCAAAAGTGTGTAGGGAACTCATCCAAAAATGAAGACCTTTGTTTCAGAAAGCTTAGCTTTAATGGCAAAACAAATGTACGATCCATACGTAAACTATTAAAGGCGAATATGAATCCTGTTGGCCGCTGGAGCTTTAAGTTCATTTCTTCTAAGGTTTTCTTGATGGAGTGACAGCTGTAAAGCATCGATAATTTCTTTTACAGAACAAACTGATCCCGGCTCTCTTTATCAACCCAATTAAGCGATACTTATATGTGATGCAGATACATGCACGTTGTTTTTCGTGGCTCAGCCAAGATCAATATCGATCCAGCTATGATACAGAACTTGACTTATGCGAAGATAAATTAATAATATATATATATATATTTACCTTTATTGTGCGCGCGTCACGTATGGTAGCTATCACGTTATTTCAAATCAGTGTAACGTTGTAGGTTCGCATTTGGCAATTTTATCCTACGAGTGTTACACAAGCTATGTAGTACGAAACTAAATAGTAATAAATGCCAAGTCAAGTCTTCAGTTGACCACTCCGTTCTCTATCATATATATATATAGTTATAGCTCTTTGGCATACAAAGCTTTGCTTTCATGTCCAAATTGAGCACTCTAACTAGGATGAGTCATTGCTCTGCAATTGCGCATGCTCGCTAGTGTACTCTAGTTTGAGCACTCTGGCATGGCTTAGACGATACCACAAAGGTTGGATCGTTTGGGGTGACCATATTGGTTCTCCTCCATCCTAGCATTAGCACTGCACTGATGAGGCCCAGAAGGCCGAAACGTTCTTATCAAAATATTTTATATTTTTTACGTCAGAAGTTGTCCATCCTCGCATTTTTTTAAACTTTCTACATTCGTGTTTGCTGTGAGGTTTGGACTGCGAATCTTTATTGATCCTCCTGGCGCGGTGCACCTTTGTTGGCCTGAGTTCTACTAACGATTTCTATATATATAGATATCGAAGGTAGACAGATTAGACTGTCCTTTGTCATAACATACTAAAGCACTCATTCCATTGCATCATTATGCTCGGCTGCTCCACACCTTACAATTACTTTGTGTGTTAGGGAAAGCGACGCACTGAATTTAAATTTGCTCAAGCATTCATATGTATCGAAGCGATGCTGTCTAGTTTTTTCTTGATAAGTAAACGAAAGTTAAAGCTTACCGCGAAACTGTTGATAGGCCTCCGAACAAGGAGACGAACGCAACGAAAAGCTTCATTTCAACCCAGCCCAGAGAAGGTTAACTGTCGCAGACTGTTTGATGCTCTGTGAACAGTCAAGTACAATTTCTACGGAGTATTGGCATTGTTCATGTATAACTGAAAGTGAAAGGCGCCAACTAATTAAAATAATAACGAAGGCATAGGCTTTATATCCGACCCACTTAAACCCATGAAGGTCACGTTTTGTTTTTCGTTTTTCTTGGTCTCTTGGAGTTAGATTTAGGGAATGTACGTCTGGCCTTAGTGCCGTTAGCTCGTTATTAAACATTGGGTAGCAAGGTAAACTACGTGGAGGTGATATTTAATTTCGTGAGCTTCAATGCGTGCATGTCAAATGCCTGTTTTGTCAATTTTTTTCTTCGGTTTGGGTCCAATGCTTTTTTTTTGTTTGTTTGTGTTCTGTTTTGCAAACTAAAACTTTCCAGATCAGTGAATACACCCCAATTTTCTCTCACAAAAAACTTCGCGTGAGAGATACCTATCATTGTTGGCTGTTCCGAAAACGTGGAGTGCGGAGTCTAAAAAAAAATAAAAAAAATAAAAAATATGATGAAACAATTAAAAGAATAATAATAAAAAAATAAATACACTAGAAATAGAAATTTAAGAAATAAAAATAATAGTTATTAAAAAATTCACGCCGCCTGAAATGGACTGTTCATATGGTATATTAAACTCAAGATTTTCAAACTCAACTTGTTCTCTTCTGCGATCGCACCGGCTCTTTTGAGCAACAACTAAACCCAGTTCCAGAATTAGCTAATAAAACCAATCAAATCAACTTTCATCGAGTGGAATTTTGATGCAAAGTGAGAAAAATATTGGTTTGCGAGTCTTTAGTAAGGTCAGGAGGTCGAGGAGGTCTATGTACGCTAGCACGTAACACTAGTACAGATCTAAGAAGAAAAGCGACTTGTATGTTTTTCCGGACACGTTCTTAAATTTCTCTCGCCTTTTTCCCTTCATGACCAACATCAAGGACGCTTATCTTGCAGATGAGCATTCAACATCTCTCTTTAACACTCGAAATGCAGTCAAATGGAAAACTAACTTTGCATCTCGAATTGCGCAGTCATGTGCAAATAACTTCAACTTGTAGGATGAGGACGTGATTTTAAAATGCATATATCCCACTCAATTATCTACCAAACAGAATGAATATGACAATGCTTTCGAGTAGATATTGTCTATTTGTGCCAACAATTAGTATAGAATTTTCGGCTTATCTTTGTTATGAATTTGAATAATTAAAGACATACAAACTCAAACACCTATATAAAGAACGCCAAACGAGCCTGAAAACACTATTAAGTAAACGTCTCGAAGCAATCTGCTGATACCGTACATATAGAAGACCTCTCCTATTTGAAACGCAGAAATGAATTTTTTGACTTTTCTGGTCACATTAATTGGGGGCATTGTTACAGCATCGAGGTACGGAAATATCTTACTCTTTGCGGTGTTTTGATGATAGTGTTTAATGTTGTGCGCAGCACCTAATGCAGATTGGGAGTTAAACTAACGAGGTCATTGTAATTTTCAAAGGAATCCCATCCGCTATGTCATGAGGGCTTATCAGATCCGTTGTTATGTTGAATTAGTTTATTCGGGTGGTTTAATTTGTCCTTTCTGTTTTTGCTTTCCAATAAGTTTATCATTGCCACAGAGTTATATTATTTAAGGCAGTCATAAGCTATGAAAGTGAAATTTTTATGGCTTCAAGCTATTTCGAACTGGTTACTGAATAAACAGATTCTAACAACACTCGAAATGATACGCTCTAGTGTTTTTCTACGAGCTGGTGGGCGAATATCAGGCGTCATTCAGAGTAAACGTTTTTGTGCAAAAATGTTCGATGTAGTTTACAGCAACGCAGAAAGTTTGAAGTGATTATGAAAAGTGTTGAATGCAATGCAATTCTGGTCTTTTTTTCTATGTTCATTGTTAAGTCAAAGGACGCGGGTTACTTATTCTATTGAAATCTTCAAAAGGCGGAATATTTGACAACGTCGAAGCGAATCGGAAAGTTAATACTTACAATGGCAGTGGTCGAGGCATCTAAACGTTAAATTTCAGCCTAAAGATAATAGATTCCCATTTTATTGCCCACATTTGAGTGGTGTAGTCGTTTGTTTACACGCGACCTTCTCTCAGGGTGCCGCAAGTTGCAGACCTCTCACAGGGCGGTTGATAAAATACTCGAATGATGAAATGCTAAGCAGGAAAAACCCACAACAGGATTAACTAAAATACTAGAGAAATTCAATAGTTGTTGTTCACGCTCGTGAATTTTCCAGTTCATTGCTTTCGTTTTGAAGGGAAAAGGGCGTCTTTTGAATTGAACTTTTAAGAGCAGTTTTCAAATGACCAGACAGAACCTCGTAGAGGCGACTGCCTTTAATGCAAAACAAAATAATTAATAATATTTATGTCTAAATTTTCCAAAACGATTAAAAGAAACATTTCTTGTTTTCAGTATAACAGAACTTTACTTTAAGAGTCATAAGCCAGAATTTGAAAATGACAGCTTCAACTAACCCATAGATACCATACTATCACCATTTGACTGGGAATCTTGTGTACTGTCTATCCACCAAAGGAATTTTGTTTTCGTTACTTTTCTCAGTTTTCTTTCAAAGAAATAATTTGAATATATCAACAAAGTTGAAATGGTAAATTGGCCACCGTAACGATTACAAAACTATCATCCTTTATTTTTACAAAGAACATTTATTTGACGTCTTTAATGAAGTTACATTTAGCGTAATGGCTTTTTCACCATACGCGCTGCAACGCTGTAGTTGATATTGTGCATCTGAACAGGTGAAATAGTTTGAGAGCTTTACAAGGTCAAAAAGGCGTAAAATTCAACGCGCTGTCAATATCACTTGCGATATAAAGATAAGATTACATGAGATAAGAGAGAAAATTGGTCATTGAACTGAGGTGTTCGACTCAATAACGAAATGAAATGATCGAGTCGCTGCATAATTTCACGCACGATAAGTGTAAGACCACGCCTTGCCAGGTCATTTTGTAGAGCACAGGACTACCGTGGGTGAGGGGGAGGTGGGTTTAAGCCCCAGAACCCACCGACACTCAGGGCCGCCTTTTTTATGCATCATCTCTGTACTGGTTAGCAAGGGAAGTTAAAGAACCACGCACTTCTCGTAAACAGTAGGAAACGTAGCTACCAGTGTTGTTGTCTGGCTTTGTTATTGTTCAAACAAACTCCCATTAAACCAACTTTAAAGCTGGACTTGGTCAGCAGATCTAAACTTCGCAAATAATAAGTAAAGAACATCGGTCTCAAAAAGCTCCATGGACATCATGTGACAGAAAAAGTCTTAACATTGCAGACCTGTCACGGGGCGCTTGATAAAATTTTGAATCATTAAATGCTAAGCAGAAGAAACCTACAACAGGATTAAGTAAAATACTAGAGACAGTTAATAGTTATTGTTCGCGTTCGTGAATTTTCCAGTTCATTGCTCTCTTTTCAAAGGGAAAGGGGCATCTTTTAAATGGAACTTTTAAGAGCAGTTTTCAAATGATCAGACAGAACCTCAGAGAGGCGACTGCCTTTAACGTAACGCAAAACAAAATAATTAATCTTATTATCCAACTACACCTCGTAGAGTACAAATAACGCCATAGACGAGTACAAATATCATGCGGTATTTGTACTCTAGAATATCGGTTAAACAGGTTTTCTCGCATCGCACAAGCGAAGAATTGAATTGTAGTTACGAAAAAATAAATGGCGGACAATTTGAATCATATTTCCGACGACGAAGAGTCAGAATGGTTGGCAAATATACATCCAAGTTTATGAGATGAATCGAACGAAGAAAAACAGCTAGACGACCTGGAAATTTCTTTATTTATTGAAGAAAATAGAAATAGCAACACGACAACACGGCAATTCCGTTTCGGTTCGCATACTTCTGTCACGCACTCCCCGTAAATAAATATCCGCAAAATTCGCCCGCACTGAAATAACAGTTTGGCGTGTTGGATAATAATAACTTGTTAGCCGTTTTGTTGTGTAGTATCGCTGAGTATTTTTACTCGTTATTTGTATTTTGACTCGCCCTACGGGCTCGTCAAAATACGGCACAACTCGTAAAATACTCAGCGATACTACACAACAAAACGTCTAATATATATATATATTTATGTCTAAATTTTCTGGCTTTGTTATTGTTTAAACAAGCTCCCATCAAACCAACTTTAAAGCCGCACTTGGCCAGCAGATCTAAACTTCGCTCCATGGACATCTGTGTGACGGAAAAAGTCTTTGTATTGTTATAGTTATAATAACAGTCATAATAAAAGTAATAATAATTATCATTATTATTAAAATCATTATTATCAATATTTAATTTAAGAATTGTAGACCAGCTTGGGGCATGCCTTCACTGCAGTAACGGTTTGACCGGCTTAGCTGTGATTGACTAGCCCGCTGACAACGTGAGCCTCCGAATTTGAAACTTTGTTATAACATAACCAAAGTAAAGCGCGCGCTCTGATTGGTCAAATTAGCGTCCCCCATTTGCCCATGGGTGTACGCTGCTGACGTGAGCAAATGCAAAGGCTATTTTTCCGCGCGCGCTTGTTTTTTCTGGTCGCGTAAGATTTGTTAAATAAAAGGGAACTCTCTAGCTACAATGTATCAATGTTATGTTATAAAACAAATGGTAAACACCAGAGCGTACACTATTGAGTTATGGATGCACTTGGGAGGTTTGCTAAGCACTCAAGAAGCTAGAGTCGCTCTCGGCTATCGCCTCGAGCGACTCTTACGCTTCTTTCGTGCTTAGCAACCTCCCGCGTGCATCCATAACTCAATAGTGTACGCTGTGGTGTTTACCATTTGTTAATTAGACACGGGTGCTGGGACTAAGTTCTTGACTCTTCTGTTGTGTCTCTGCAAATGAAATTATCTTGCGCAAAAGGAAAAGGCCTGAGATATTTATGCATTAGCACACGGTGACCATCGAAATAATACCAGATTTTGTCGATTGATTATTTTATTCTTAAACTGTAGACATGCATCAGCAACGCGTTGTGAAGTCTCCCTTCCTCAGCATGTCAGCTCGCCTGCCTGTATGTTACTGAGGAGAGCTTCTCTTGCCAAGAACCAGGAGACCTACACATACAAATATGACCCAGCTGTTCACGGGTTCGCACTGTTGAATATGACGGCACAGGAACTTGGAGCGGTTGCTCTGAAGGATCCTTTCATGGCATATTACACCACGGCATATGTGCTAATGACACGAGCCAGTAACTCTCTTGGCGAAGTGTATGAAAACTTGACCGCAGAACAAGGCGAAATTAACCACATGTCGGAATACCTGGCTCTATCAGAGTTTTTCCAGACGGGCCTGGAACCAATAATTGGGGTAAACTCAGAAATTTGACTGTTACTCCTTTCAACCTTTCATTGATGATTTAAGAAAGCCCTTGAATTTGACCATGTAAATTACAGTTACCATAACCAGAGTATAAACTAAAGAAATTCCCCTATGTTGTGATTAAGCCTGAACTCTAGCTCACTTATCCTGTATTTCATCGAAATCTAAATGAGGTAATTTTGGTTTTATCGTATGAGTTGATAATGTAAATTGGCCACCGTAAAGAGTTTCAAAGCTGACGTTTCGAGCGTTAGCCCTTCGTCAGAGCGAATGACGAAGGGCTTACCTTGTTACTTCCGCCGACGCACCACCACAGTTTCTTCAGAAACTTACCCTCTTAAAAATTTGGATGAGCCTAATTTACTGTAAATCTCTCTGTACCCCCATCCCCTTTCCTTTACTTCCCTTCCCTCAAGGAAGGATTTAGGTTGAGTTCAGACTCAACCAGTAAATTTGACAGAAGGTATCCGAAGGTGAAGATGTATAATATAATAATAATAATATTAATAATAATAATAATAATATTAATAATAATAATTGTAATTACTTCATGGCTCACAGGTTACGGTTTTCGCCCTGTGCTGCTTGATTAGAATGTAGCATTCAGTTGATTTCTCTGCGATTATAATAATATAGTCTTAATTAATGTCAGTTCAAAGGATGAAAACACATACTCTATGTTAAAATATATTGAACTAAACTAAACCGTACTTAAAAATTAACCTATTGCAAACGTGGATTTGAAGCGTTGGGTATTAACTTTGGAGCGAAAGCGCCCTTTCCTACCTAGATTATATGCGGTATTTTTCTCTTCAGGAATGATGTGTTAAGTGCGAGCCCAGTGAGATCGCCTTATCTAACATTTTTCTGAATGCGCTTACTGTTCCCTTTAACACTGGTTGGAAGACGACATCTCAGTCATCCAAACTCAACTTTGCGACGTGTAACTTTACTGATTATGTTTTCAGGAGTATGTGAGGCTTCCGTCCAGACACGAGGCTTTTATCAACGACAAAACAGAATGGATAAGTGACAAATTTTTCACTCAGCAGCGTTTTGCCGGTCCTAACCCCATGTCACTCAAAAGAGTCACCATTCACAGGAAGGGTAAGCTAGTTTGTATCTTGCTCTATACTACGACGAGAATATTTGCACTGGGGGATGAAGAGTGGAGTGGAAAATTGAAGAAGCGGGCTTGGGATCTCAAAATTGGATCTTCCCAAGGATGCTGGATCTAGACTTGACTGATGCTAGAAATGCTGCCAATAGACGTTATCATAAAAGCGTTTTTCTTCTATAAGCAAAGGCGCGTATTGTGAAAGTCATGTTAAGCCAGAGTCGAATTTTTCCGCAAAGAAGTGAACTTTTTGTAGTGAACACTTGTTGCTGTCACGGTAGTTCTTTGCTGGTCATACCAATCGCCAATTTTTATAACTTTTCAACAGGATCAGCAGTTGGACTGGATTGGAACGAATTGAAAGAAACGCTGAACCCTGAATTTGACTGGAATGGTGCTGTGAAAAAGGCTACGAAGTCAAGATATTCGCTGAATAAAGTAAGCTTTCAAGATGCATTTCGAAAACCTTTTGTTACGTTTCCAGGATAAAAGGCATTTTTCCACGCCCGCGACAAAAGAATAACACCTTTCTTTGTTCGAAGCCCAGCTGCAAAAATAATTTTTTCTGAGCATACCAGATTTTCACTTAGCTTAGCCACAAGTCCTCTGCAGCTAAGTGATAGAACATCAGAACGCATGTTTTAAATTCCTCATGGGGAGACTCAAACTATGTCCTCGTGGCAAATGAATAAGGTCTCTTTCTCAAGGCAAGACCTTCTTATGCTAAACACATTTATGGCATTTCCCTCTGCTTTTGTTCCAAATCTTTGAATAAAGCAGCCTCGAGATTTCACTTCCACAACCATTGCGGAAAGAGAATAACATATGTCCCAAGAAATGCCAAGTTTGGTGAAATACTTCTTAGACTTTCTAACATTTTGTTATGAAACAATCTTACCTTGTTAAGCAGAATTTTTCACTTCCCGATTTTCTTGCTCCACAGTTGCTAAATTTAAAATGAAATATATCTAGATTTTCAGTCAGAAAATTATCGTACAGCTTTATCTGCAAACGATGAAAGCAGTTGATTCAATTGAAATGCGACCTTGTATTTCAGGCCATAGCGCTTGGTCGCATCTACGCTCTTCGTTATGAGCTATGTGATGACATGCCTCGTTCACCGGACCTTACAGACCATAATCCAGAAAGGAAGATGTGGAACTTTCTATCTCCTATCGCCTTGTTCGTATCGAAGAAGGTTGGTTGGAGAAAAAATGAACTTGTTCCTGTGGCCATACAAATGGACTATACACCAGGTAAGTTGAAATTACATACACTTAGACCTTATTCTTGTGTAGTAGTTTTTACCAATATTTTTTGACAACGAATATTTGATTGATTATCTAAACCTATTAATTGATTTACTTTCTTTTTACGCTCTGTCGATTTTCGTAAAATAAAACCAAACACGGCAGCAGTTTCATCGTTTAATGTTCAGGAAGGCAAAATTCTTTCTAAATAAAGCCTAACCATTTTAAACTGAGACAATCATCCAAATTAGTACATTCGGAGAACAGAAAATAAGATTCGAATATTAATCATTCATACACTCTGTAAAACGTTCCCTCCTCCAGACTCAGAAGTTTACACTCCAGAGAGTGGGGACAACTGGATGATTGCAAAACTGAATGTTCAGATTACTGATCTGGGATATTCACAAATCGTTGAGCACCTTGCCAAGGTATGACATTACTTTATGCTTAGAAGTAAGTTTCTTTTATCTTTTGATAGATTTATTAAGTAATCATCATAATCTCCGCCAGTAATTCATTACGTTTTATGCACCCAATTGCATTGCTCTTCTGACGGGAATGGAAATGAGCGGGAACTAAATACAGAGATTAAAGAAACCTGGCATTGTAAATCGAAAGAACGAGAAGCAAGGATATCATCGAAAGGGCAGAATATTTACTGTAGAGGCTCTTATACTTTTATGAGCGGGAAGAAATCTTCAACGGAAAATATTAACTATTTCTTTCTACATTACTGATTTTCAGGTGCACTTTTTCATAGAGCCATTCTGTATCTCCTTAAAAAGGACCCTACCACCCACTCATCCGCTGAACCAAATGCTTAAGTACCACTGTCGTGAAGTGATTGTCCCCAATACGTTCGGAGCCCCATCGTTGGTTGACGAGTTTAAATTTATGGATCTTCTCTTTGCTTACGGAAACGACGGAGCTAACAGACTTCTCCGTGATGCCCATGAATTTTCGACTTGGAAAGTCACAGATTTCAGAAGTAACATTAAGGTAAAGGCCTCGCTACTCACTGTTATCCCAATTGCGAAAAAAAATCAGATAATTCTTCTTTTTCTCTCTGTTCGTCGGTCTGTATTTCTGGCTGTTTATCTGTCTGTCTGTTCATCTCTTTATCTATGTACCTACTTGTCTGAATGTTTGTCTATTTGTCCATCTGGCTATGATCTGTCTGTCCGACGACCATCTTGTCGGTCTGTCTGAACGCGTCTTTTTAAGTACACTATATCGATGCTTGCTTTTGAGTTTTTCTTGCCTGGAATGGCTTATGGATTTTGTCTTTTCTCGTCATTTACAAGAAACGAGGACTTGCAAACCGATACCTCCTACCTTACTTTCCTTATCGTGACGATGGTTTGAAAATCCTAGTTGTCATCGAACGGATGGTGAAACGCTACGTAGACTTGTAAGTGAAATCATTAAATTTTCTCTAAGACATTTAAAGGTGACTAAAGATTTAACTAGAATCTGTGTTTTTTCAGCTGTATTTGATAATTGAGCTCAAAACTTAACATCTTTTTAAGGTGGCTGGTACCAGTTTTCATCTTTTTGATGGTTTGTAACTTTGAAAGAACACAACAAAAAGACTGACCATGGCCAGTTGAACACTTCTACAGGGTTGAATTATATAATCATTGGCTATCCAAAAATAAGTGTCATTTGGTCACTAGCAGTTTTCATGGCAACGCTTTCAAATGATTATTTTTAGTGATTGCTTTCAGCACTTGAAAAGGAATTTGCTCAAAGATTTTAAAAAAATTCTACGGAGTGGAATTTCAGAAAATCTAGAAAAAGGCAATTTTCACGCATCGCAAATGTCCTTCAGTAGAATTTTCTATTTTTTTTCTTATGATTCCTTTCAACGCTATTATCATATTGGAATTATAAAAAGAAAGGGTCACCGGACTTGTTTTCATGCAATAGCTTTCGTGAGTTTAGCAATTCCCACGCGCGTTGTCGCGCATTTAAAAATCTGGATTCTGTAGGATCGACATTTGCTCATGATCTGTTATAGCTACCGCTAACTATCGCGTGTGTTCGCGCGAACACCTTACAGACGTTTACTGCTTAGAAAATAGCATTCAACAGCCGTCAAAGACAGCCTTCCGGGCTCATCTTAAAGGACCTACTCACAACTTCTGGCTATGTTATATTATTTTCCTTGAAGTTTCAGTCTTCTTCTACTTCAGGCAGATTATACCTCACTTGAGTTCTCCTTTTTTTGCCGTCGCAAGATATCGTATCGGTTGGATATTTCGTTTAGATGTGAAGTAACCTTTATGTCTCAAGTCCGAGAATCGTCTTCTTTATCTTCATTTCTGTCTCCTGCATACGCAGTGACCGTTCAACACATCAAATACACGCTGTTAGGTGAACTTCTTACAAAAGTAGAAAAAGCCTCGCGCCGCCATCTTTGTTTTGAATTTTCGTATTTTAATCTCGCGCTTCTTTCGCACTTTTCTCTCGCGCGTGACGCAAGAGTGACCTGTTCCCGGCGCGAGAAAACTAGTAGTAGCCACCTTTATTCAAGTTTACTCGTATGACTGATGCTTTCGCTTTTTGCTAATCTTAGTAGTTTGCCGTGCTGCTTGTTACTTATAGCTGTAGGACATGGCCTAACTAACAAATCAGTTCTCTGTAACTGCGTCGTTGGAACCATCGGGGAACTAGAAGCTCAACTCTTTTTCTTGTCGTGAATGATTGTGGTGATACTATGTCATTTCTTTAGGTATTACAGAGATGAAGAAGACGTAGTCAGAGATGAAGAACTTCAAGCTTACGTCAATGAAGTATCAGCAGAAGGAACGGGACCCAATGGTGGAATTGGACGGGTAAATACCATTATTAAAAACTAGATCATTGGATAATGCAATTCAAGACTTTTTATTGGCTTAGCCGTTATGGTTTATGAGCCAATATACCATAATCTAATATCTGTACATTGTAACATCCGCTTTCTTCTTATAAAATAAAGTCGAGAAGATTTGTCTAATATCTTAGGAGCATTTTTTTTTTAATAAAACAATTATTCCACTCGCGTTTGTTGGATATGAGATGATTATAGCCAACTCGGCGCTTCACGCCTTGTTGGCTATCCATTATCTCATATCCAACGCGCGCTTGTGGAATAATTGTTAAATATAGACATTGACGCACTTTTCAGTAGAAGTGATATTTAAACATCTTGCCTATTAAGCTACTGTAACTGCACTTAGGCTGCCCTGAATTCTGCTACTTAGCGTTTCCGTTCCGCACCTGACTTTACTGTGCATTACTGAATATGTCTGCTGTATTTTGGAAACATTATTCATAATCAGTATTTGTTTCATTCCTCAGATTCAAGGTTTACCATCCACTATTAGATCAAAACAAGAGCTCTGCGAGATTGTGAGTCGCATTATCTCACACTTGACGATTGCACATGCGGCTGTCAACTACCAGCTGTCAGATTACGCTGCGTTCGTTCCCAATCTGCCAACAAAACTCTATAACGATAGCAGAGTCGCCGATGGAGAATTCTCGGTCTACCGCTTGCCAAACAGAGCTACCTCAGCAGTAAGTTTTTGCCCAAGCTTTATTTAGAGTTGAGAGGAAAGGGTATTTGAGACATTAATGGTAAGGAAATTCAGCGCTGGTTAAATAATAATGTCAGTTCAGAAAATTTGATTTGTTTCTGGATCCTTGCATTGATGCTGTATCCCCGGATGTCAGTCAGAATCGTAACGGGGATTGAATTGACAAAATGGGGTCTGCCACAGCGGACTGAATGTTGCGGGGACTTGTGGTGCAACTCATAGCGGCTCAGGAAGCGATATGGTAATGAGGATGACGACAATGCAATAGTAGATCTGCTTATTACTTGCTCTACGGTTTTGAAATAAAGAATAGACTGAGTCGATTGAATTCGGTCGGGAACGACAATTTGGTCGTATTAAAGAGGGTCGTTATTCAGTAATCGAAGTCCTTGTCTTAATTTTAAGTGCGAATAAGAACATGTCTTAGCCTAAATTTTTAAAATGAAAATCCAGTAAATTCCAATGATCAGGATCTTCAACAAAGCCACTTTTCCCCTTCTCTGCAATTTTTCGGACTCGATTAGTTTGTTAAGTGTTGATATGAGACAATTTTGGGAACAATCATGCTTCACTAAATTATTTTATAACATAACCAAAGTAAAGCGCGCGCTCTGATTGGTCGATTTAGCGTCCCCCATTTGCCCATGGGTGTACGCTGCTGACGTGAGCAAATGCAAAGACTATTTTTCCGCGCGCGCTTGTTTTTTCTGGTCACGTAAGATTTATTAACTAAGAGGGAACTCGTTAGCTACAATGTAACAATGTTATGTTATAAAACAAATGGTAAACACCACAGCGTACACTATTGAGTTATGGATGCAATTGGGAGGTTTGTTAAGCACTCAAGAAGCTAGAGTCGCTCTCGGCTATCGCCTCGCGCGACTCTTACGCTTCTTTCGTGCTTAGCAACCTCCCGCGTGCATCCATAACTCAATAGTGTACGTTGTGGTGTTTACCATTTGTTAATTTCGCTCACGATTTTGTTTATCATGACAACAGTTCTTTAAGCAGACTTACAAGTAATTATATGATGCTGAATGACCTGTTTTTTGTGTTTTAATTCATAGATTGAGGCCAGCTTTGTTAATTCATTGGGAACATTCCGCTTCGATTCCTTATTTGACTACGGCAATGAGCTTGAAGATCCCAAAGCGACCAAGGTCGTTAATGACTTCTATTGTTTCTTGATGAGAGTTCTCCAACCAAAAATGCAGCTTATCAATCGGAAGCGAGAGAAATATGGCTATCTAACCTATCCGTATTTCATCCCAAGGTGGCTACCGAATGGTATTCAAAGCTAAGACTCTTGGTAACTGTCTGTATGCATGCATGTTTAGAAGCGATCCACATGTAGCTTTTAGGGTCCATTCTCGTCTCTAGAGCCCGCAACCGTTTAGGTACGTAAACGCATTGATCAATCTTTGCTAGGGCCGTACATGGATACTGTGGGCTAAAAGATCGCAGGCTCTAAGAACGAGAATGCGTAGAGTTGCGTTACTAAAGTGTGTTTTAGTCAATCGTGAAAAATGAAAATGAAATGTGTGGTCATTGTGTGGTGTGGAATGTTAGTGGGAGCAACTCATCCACTCGGATGGGAATCATGATTGATCGATGTACTTTTATGTCAAACTATTAGTTTCATTTGGAGCTTTCTCGTGTAACCTTTACAAAATAAATTCCATCATTTCGTGTGCAACTTTTTTTTTAAATTTTCAATTATATTTAATAACCTTAAATGTTACGTAAATTGAAAGTATCGTTCAGTTACCCCTCAGCAATCAAAAAATTTTAAACCAAGTTAAACTATTAATCCCCTCTCCCTTGTTATCGATGTTGTCAGTTTTTATTACGAATTTCATCAGTTATCCGGCATAAACAGCTACGTAACTGTCCACAATTTTAAATGCATCATGTAAGCACTTAATAAAATCTCCGTGTAACTCTAATAGAGCTATTTAGGAATACTTTTTCCCATTCTCTAACATGTCCGGATGGGATGTTAAACCTTATAGTGTACAGCACCTTGGTACAGTCCATTTTGGCAGTTTCTATTTTGTTTGATCTGCTAAGTCGTTTGGAATAATTGACGGAAATTTGAGGAAGCTGAATTTAGCCTGTTTAGCAATGCCTCACTCTCGAAATCAATCCTTGAAACAAATCGTTCTGGCTATTTATAGCTTTTGCGTTTTGTTTGTTTTTTATTTTCATCTGCCGAGTCATTAAACGTTGAAAGCGGAAGACGAAAGTTCAGAATTTCAAAAGCGAAAGTCACTAAACAAGTTCTGAAAGGTTTTATTTTGCAATTATGCCTTACGTCAGTTAAACTGTTTCAGTCACACATCGAAAGAACAGACTTGAAGAACTCAGGTGTATGTTCAAGTGGATTCCTGAAGAATGTAGCCACTGCAAGCAACCCCTGGGACAGAATGGAAGCGCATTTCATTGTACGACCGGAGCTAACTTTGGTCGTGAACGCTTTGTTATCGAGTGGTTTGGCCGTGAGCCACCGAGGTAAGAATTGCCATTATACAAAAGGAAGGTTCAATTTCGCAAAGAATTCGCTTTCTTTCTATTTCAGTAGGTTTATCGCGTCTTTTTCAAGGTAAACATTATCGAGAACCCGACCAGCTCATCAACTCTCACGAGTCGCATTACAGACAGCGACAAGGGACTTTTAAATTCATGGAATTTTTAACGAATGCAATTTTCAATCGCTTGTTCGTCGAACACAGTATCGCAATCTTTCAATTAGAACGCAAGAAATGGGACAATCTTTGGATTTTATCACACTGCAAATCGAAAAGTGGACTGATCAAAAACGTATTCACAGTTCTTTTAATAAAGGCTGATAGTTTCGAAAGAAACTGTTTCGGGCTGCGTCGGCGGGAGTAACGAAATAATTTGGATATATCAACAAAGTTGAAATGGTAAATTGGCCACCGTAATGATTACAAAAGCTTACGTTTCGAGCGTTAGCCCTTCGTCGGAGCGAATAGAGGAATTGTGGGTTGTGTGTGCTTTTAAAGGCAGAAAATGGAGCTACGTTATTGGCGTGAGCATGGCAACGAGAAAAACATGAATAAATTAGTGGAATGAAAAGCGTTCGTTGATCCCTGTGGGAGTTAGACTGCCGATTTGAAAGATGAGTTTTTGTTCAAGATTTTTACGGCTTTCCGTGCCACCTAAGTGCAAGGAAAGACCGCAGATTGCCATATGTTGCTTAGAATGATTAGGAAAATTAAAATGTCTAGCGACTGGTTTCGATGTGTCCTTGTCATTCCTTTCCACGTCTCGAAGGTTTTCTCGGAATCGGTCACCTAGTCTTCTGCCTGTTTCGCCGATGTATATCTTTTTGCAATAAGTGCAAGTTATGCAATAGACTACATTGGCGGAGGTGCACGTGAAGTGATCCGTGATCTTAATGGATCGTTTCGGTCCCGATATTTTATCAGTGTTGTGAATGAAAGGACACGTTTTGCATCGTGCACGAGCGCATTTAAAAGTGCCTGGTTGGTCATTAGTCTGAAAAGAACTTCTGACCAAAAAATTGCCTATGTTTTTGTCGCGTTTGAATGAAATGAGCGGAGGCTGCGAAAAGATAGTGCTTGTCTCTGGATCGTTTTGAAGTAATTTAAAGTTTTTAAGAATGATGGATTTAACTGAGTGGTTGTGAGGGTGAATGGAATGCTTTTCATTCTAATAATTTATTCATGTTTTTCTCGTTGCCATGCTCCCACCAATAACGTAGCTCCATTTTCTGCCTTTAAAAGCACACACAACCCACAATTCCTCTATTCGCTCCTACGAAGGGCTAACGCTCGAAACGCTAGCTTTTGTAATCATTACGGTGGCCAATTTACCATTTCAACTTTGTTGATATATCCAAATTATCACAGTTCTTTTAGTCCAATCTATGTAGTCATTGTTGTCGACCATAGACGTTTCGCAATTTTGATTTATCCGGGCTGATTCCACGTAGAAATGCGTGACACAAAATCCAATTTCGGGCTAATAACTACTTGAGTTGAGCCAGAAAGGAAGTTAATTTTAAAAGTTATTTATAATGGTACTTCTACATGTACGTACCCATTATATCGATCATTTGACAGCGCTAGAATGAGCCCAAAACATATCTATGCCCAAGAATGTACACAAAATTAATTATTTAACTGTATTGTTATTTCTTTTGGAGGAAATAAGAACTGAAAGTATCTCGACATATTAACTCGAGTATGGGAGCGCCAAAACTCCATTTGCTTGTAGAGAGGAAGGTTCGATCTCATGACGAGGATAAACGGAATGATGTTTCTTTTGTTCGCTCTATTCGGTGTTTTCTCTTCCATACGCTTTCTTATAGAAATAGTTAAGTTTCTATATGAAGGGTCTCTTTAATTAAATGCATTTTTTTCAGAAGAGGCTGCGCCTCTTGGTTTTCAAAGTTTTCTCGTGTTCTTCTGGCAAAATTCCGCTTGGTTTACCAACCGGTAAACCGATAGAAAGTGTGTAATTTGGTTTCATCAAATGAGTGGATAATGTAAACTGGCCACCGTAAAGGCTTTCAGGCAGAGCAAAACGTCAGCTTTTAACCCTTTTCTAGCAAGCCACGCATACATGGGAGTCATAACACCCACTCCTGTTGTTATTTGTTTCTTGTTGAAATTATGAGACAACATTATGTAAGTGTGTACATTGCAAGGCTGTTTGATGTGACACCTATTGCAGCCTAGAACAGCCACAATGATTCCCGATTTCCATTGCAGTGAACCATTCATATAACAACAAATCCCAAAAATCCAGCATTCTGCTCCACGAGCAACACTAAAAGTGTCGATCTTTCAAGATAAAAACTTGTTCAAGAAATCAAAAGTTTGCATTCAAAACACACCTCAGGGCCAGATCTTGCTGTTTGGCTGGAAAATACCTTCTCACTTTATCCGCTGGCCCTTGTTCTTCCTTTTGACGAAAGCTAGTGTCCCAAACACAACCTTTGCCTCATTCATGACCGAAAAAAATTCTGGGAATTTCCACCACAACTCGAGAAGGCAACATTTCTATTCTAACAAATTTCTATTCTATTTTATTCTATTCTATCTTATTTTAGGCAACATTTCTATTCTAACAAATTCCTACTCTATTCTATTCTATTCGAATTTCTATTCTAACAAATTATTAGAATCGTGTCGGGCCACCCAGTCCTACCAGCAAAATATCACATCGATCGAAACTTTTGCCATTCAAAACTGGCCCAAAAAGCCTTGGTAGGTCCTGGTTGCCATCCACAGATGGGCCAGAGACACGACTTCACTTGTGAACTCGCCAAGCTTGCATGAAAGCATTTTGGTGGTCCAGTCCACATGAAACCACCTCTCACCTCTGTTTTCTTTCAGAGGCTTGCCTCTACCCACATTCCAGCTTAATGATGCTGTCCTGAGGGCTTCTGTAGAGGGAAAATGGCTCGAACAACTCTTATAAACGCGAGAAAACGAATCGATTTGAACGCATCCAAATACGAGCGGGTGATTTAGGTCACGTGACCCCAAACTCTGATCCCACGGTGTCTCAAAACCGTAAATATTGTAAGGGATACTTCATATAACGACAAACAAAGTGAGCTTAAGTTTTGTATGGCCAAATTATAGGGTCTTTTGCCAGCTGGAAAAGGGTTAAAGCCCTCACGGTGACCAGTTTTCATTATCTACTCAAGTTACCTTGTCACCTCCACCGACGCAACAACACAGTTTCTTTAGAAACTTAACCCCTTTATTCGGTAGAAAGCGTGCTTTTTTCATTGCATTTTTATGTGACATGAAAATGACTAAAGTTTGCCAGAGAATGATAAATTTAATCTTATTTTGTGATCAAGTGACTGATTCTACTGAAACTGTCAAAAAAGTGCGATGAACTAATCAAAATGACCGAAACCGAATGAACTGTCTGCCAGAAAGGCGAAGACCGTGACAGCAATTATTTTATTAGTAAGGTGAATGAAAGGAACAGTGGCCAGAATTGGTCTACCACAGGGATTGCGATCTGATAATCTTGACTAAAAGTTTTTTTAAGTTTGCAAACCCAGGAAGTAGTTTTTAAATTTTCCGGAGGTTTTTCAGCTTAACAAGGGTCAGTTGAAGAATTTTAACCACTTAAATTTATTTCGATTGCGAGAATTTAACTTCAAATATTTTTATCAGCATTGTTAGACCGCACCACGACTAGAGCGGCAAAATCGGAAGAAAACAACATCGAGCCGTGAGCACTGATCAAAACAACGTCCAGCTGTTTTGTTTACTCGTGGTACATCAACCATATTTGTTTCCATTGCCTCAGCTTGAATCAAAACTTTCATGGAGTCCTCGTTAAAATTTACTGAAAGAGTTTAAAGCGCTTAAACTTGGCAGAAACTATCAAGTGAAAACCGAAATCGTAGACAACAACGAGGATTGTCATAAATCTTGAGTGCACATTCACTTTGCAAGTTGTTTTTGTTCTTATCACTTAAACAATATATTCAGTAATATCTAAATGAAAATTTAATTACTTTGACGCTACCATTTTCTTGAAGCAAAAACATAGCATTTATTAGCATTATTGATAAACTTGGCAGAAACTATCAAACAAGTAATGTTGTATGGGTCAACTATCTGGTCAAACTGCTCAGCTGATAACTTAAATGCAATGCAAATTTACACACACGAAGTGGGCGGTACAGTGCCTTAAACGTCGTCTGTCCCAGATATAATCGTGTATCTGAGGGAGGGAGAACTTTTAGCGTGTCCGCAACCAGGCTCTGGAACTCTCTGCCTATTAACCTTGAGAAAGTAACATGTGTAACCTCATCTAGAAAGGCTATTTAATTACATTTTTTAACCAGATACAATGACGTTGATCATTTTAGCGTAACTGAAACTTAATTTTATTCATAGTTTTATGCTAATCCAACATTTCATAACCTTCCTCTCGCTCGACCTATCCCAGCTGTATTCTTATTGTAATTATAGTTTGTAGATATTCATTGTAAGAATATTTTTATAAGTGTAATATAGTTTTTACTATTGTTAGTCCTATTCATACATACACTTATACTTCCTTTCTTTACGACATGTATTTTGTTACTTAACTTTGTTTTATAAATTTAGTTTGAGGGCCACTAGCTATTCAGTTGAAGCACTGTCCCGTGTCACCCTCGTTAAATAAAGTTGATTGATTGATTGATAGCAACTTTTCCTTCTCGGCGAGCAGTTTGTGGAATTCTGATCGAAGGCTTTAAACAGAGCAACCAGTTAGTTAAGGTGATTTTTAAAATAAAATTTGATGATGTTAAAATAAAACTTTTGTCGTTGTTTTCAGCGCTCAAAGTGTCCTCTTTGTTTCCTCCAAATCAGGTGCTTTTACCCAATAAACTCTGGAAATTCGTCCCGTGTGGTCCCAAAACACAGTTTTCTATGGGTATACTTAGTAAGAAAACTCCTTCGGGCGGCTGGTATGTCGGCTGATAATGTCCGCGGCTGAGAGATTGTCCGAAAAATGAATAAAAAGTTTCTAAATTAAAGGAACTGAGCTTAGCAAGAATAATGGTCACTGATGCCAGTGTTGACAGTCTCTGTCCTGCAAGCATTATTGAAAGAAACATGTAAAGTCACCCAACTAAATCTGTTTGGTAATCAGATCACCGATGCTGGTGTTGTCAGTCTATGTCAAGCATTACAGGCACCAACATGCAAGGTCACCACGTTAACTCTGCCGGACTGCCAATCAGATCACCGATACCGGTTTTCTCGGTCTAGGTAAGCATTAAATGCAGAAACATGTAATGCCACATCACTACGTCTGAATGATCATCAGATCACCGATGCCGGTGTTGTCAGTCTATGTCAGGCATTACAGACACCAACATGTAAACTCACCACCCTACTTCTGGTTTCTCATCAGATTACCGATGCCAGTGTTGCCAGTCTATGTCAGGCATTACAGACATAAGCCAGCATGTAAAGTCACCACCCTACTTCTGGTTTCTCATCAGATCACCGATGCCAGTGCTGCCAGTTTATGTCAGGCATTACAGACAGAAGCATGTTAAGTCACCACACTTCGTCTGATTTCTGATCAGATCACCGATGCCGGTGTTGCCAGTCTATGTCAGGCATTACAGACAGAAGCATGTTAAGTCACCACACTTCGTCTGATTTCTGATCAGATCACCGATGCCGGAGCTGTCAGACTGTGTCCATGGCAAGCATTACAGACAGAAACATGTAAAGTCACCAAATTTGGGCTGGAGAGTTTAAAATCACTGATACATCTCGGAAGCGAATCAGAGATGTGTTGGAACACTTTAATATTCATCAAATCAACTAGAAATTCATGAAAATACAGAAATGGTTCAAACAACGCCTGAAATAAGTACTCTTAAGACCTCTTATACTTTATCGTATGGGACATCTTGAAAAGTTCGAAGAAAGAAAAACTACAACGAATCATTTATGCAACCTCTAGGAAAGTATTTTTAGATAAGGTTTGCCCAAAATAAGAGAAATGGGATATGATTTGACTTTTATAAAGGACTTAAATTAAGTTCATATGCGAGCGCTTGATGTGAAATCGCGAATGAATTTGTAAAAATTGAGTGTTTCTTTCTCGTTTGAAAAAAACGCTTCGATAGTTCTTATTGTAAGCCAAATGTTGATTTCCAGCTTTGACATTTCATCGTGGTCTATGATGGTGTGGTTGTAAGCAGGTCATAAAATTTAGCGAAAGAACGAAAGAAATCCATATAACGGAAATTAAGTGCTAAAACTCAAGCTTTTGTATTTGGAGAGAGATGTAGATGCTATCCTTTCGATGCCAATCATGTTTTGGCAATAAAACGTACAAAAGTCTCCACATCCTTGGGGGTGTAACTACTAATTTCTAACTATATTTTGGTGACTCGAATACGGTTGACTCTGCTTGGCCAGTCAAGTTTGTTTTTAAAATATACTGCCCAACTTCATAGAAAGGGGTGAGAAGACGAAGGTAAACAGTAGCACTGATAGACGTTCACAGACGATCGATCGTTTGTGGTCACCATTCACGCTTTACAGAGCACGCGAAACTTGGCATTATGATGGTTCTGAATTCAGGTTTATAATTCCAACTAGGACACGCACTATTCACTCGATTGCGGGCAACAGTCACGCACTTGTCGCAAATGCTCTAGCAGTCGTTCGAATTAAATGAGAGCGAAAACTCAAAGAGAAATTTTCAAGTTTCCTTTTTCTTTTAAATTTCTTTGGTACAGCGCTTTCTCATACAAAACGCATTTTCAACATAATACAAGTAAGGAGTCATTGTGAACAAGCTGAGGAATGTTTATTTGCTTTCCAATACATTACAGTAGTGTCCTGGCATCATAAACAGCAATTACTTGCAACCAGTGTATTATCTGCACCTTTTTTATATCCTCAACCTTATAGACACAACTCCAATGTAGCCCCATACCTCATTCTACATTTTTTACCCTCCCACTTTAGTTCAAGCCGCAATGTATTTTGTAACCATGCCGTCAAAATCACACTAAACTAGCAAAAGCAATTATTTGTTTTTTGCCAAAATTGTTTGACAAGGTTTGAATGCCATTGAGCAAGGTATAATTCCAAATCGGAGACACTTGAGTAAAGCTACATATTAGTATTGTATACCCGACGCTAATAACACTAGCACGCACAAAAATCTAACGGACGTAATACTATCCCACAAGTATAGTCGATTAAGTCTGAATGCCATTAGGCAGCCATCTTGGAATAAAATACGGATATGTGAGGAGGCCATTCTTCTCCCGCCAACGGTTCTTGTTTTGCAAATACGACTGAATATGGTCCATCAGATGACAATAGTATTTATTGACCAGGTTCACAGCCTTAGTGTCGTCAAGCTCGTTGCCGTAGTCAAACAAAGAATCAAACCGCAAACTTCCCAGATTATTAAATGCAGCAGACTGGATCTGCAAAAAGAAATCATTTAAGATCAAGCGTACAACGCTGTAGTCGTGTTTACACAAGCAAGTTATCCACCAACCTTTTCTTAGCTAGGAAATGTTTTTAGTAGTGTCAATGGAAAAAACCCACAACTCCTTCCTCGACAAGTGACCGAGTTACTCGTGAAAGATAAATTAATCGAGGTAAAAATATTTTTAGTAGGGATGAATTAAGGATGTTTATTAAAGCTAGATTTTACCCAACTGCTCCTTTAAAGCAGTAAATGGTTTGAACCCGGGGGCAACATGTGAAGGTGTAGTCTGATCGTCCGGGTGAGTGTAGTCCTGAGAAGGACTGTTGTTGGTGGTAGTGACTGACGTTTCGACAACCTGTGCGGAAGTCATCATCAGAGTCAAGTGACAACATCACTTGACTCTGATGATGACTTCCGCACAGGTTGTCGAAACGTCAGTCACTACCACCAACAACAGTCCTTCTCAGGACTACACTCACCCGGACGATCAGACTACACCTTCACATGCTCCTTTAAAGTTGTTGATGACGATGGGGAAACCATTTCACTTATTTTGCAACAGTGTTTTCCTTTTCAGGCACCTTGTTAGTGCCAGTTTTCATCGGATTTATCGGTGATTGCACCAAACACAAAGGCAAGAAACATTATTTACTAAGAAATCGTTATTTTGATGGACATACGAAGAGGTGAAATACTGAAATGATTCAGAGTAAAATCCATCATACCGTTTATAAAGACGTATGTCAAAATCAGAGCTTCCTAGTGAAACTCTCGATGAAAGCTCATTTCCACGAAGAATGGCAAACTAATCATGCAAATCTTGCTCCAAACCACAAACTAAACAGAGGAACTAGAATCAACAAAACTTTTACTCACTGCACTTGCAACTCTGTTTGGCAGTCTCAGAAACGAGAATTGTCCATCTTCCACTCTGGAGTCGTTGTACAGTTTAGTTGGTTGGTTGGGGATATATTCTGGGTAATCCGTAGTGACGTAATTAACCGACGCGTGATAGATAGTCACGTGCGCAATGAAACGACTAACGATCTCGCAGAGCTCTCTTTTGGAATCAACACTTGGTGGCAAACCTTTGATCTGCAAGGAAGAGAACGAAACGTCTTTAGCCTCAGCGGTAACTTAAAACATGAAAGCATTTGCATAGGGCGTATATTTCAGCTACATAATTTTACATACAAGAAATACGATCGTGTGGTATGATCGTGTAAGTGAGATTAGCTCTGAAGAAGATCGTCATCGGTAGTTGTGACGGACGTTTGGACAACTGATGGAAATCAGCAGTAACTAATAGAATTAGGAGTTGTTTTTTCTTCGAGTATCAATATAAGGTTTGTGACAAGATGTAAGTCAGTTTTGCCACGGAGGGCCGGATTGACTACAAGATCCTGGTAGGATAAATCTGTCACTTTCGATCCATCAGTAAAGTTGAGTCGTTTTGATGGGTTCATTTGTTGAAAACATTAACAAATAAGACGATCAAACAAACAGACACTTTTTTTTCACTTAGTAATCTAAAGCAAACTACAGGAAACCTTTTGGGTGTACTGTTAATGTAGAGATGTTTTGTTCAGATCTTGACGTTAATGATGGGGAATGACACGGATGATTAAAAGTTTTTCGGTAGTTGTGGCTAACAGTTTAACAACTGGGCGGGAATCGTCATCAGCATCACTTAAGAAGCTTTGTGTAAGTCCAGGAAGTTTATAATTCTTGTTAGCAAAAACTGATTGGCCAATTTTTCGATGTGCAATTTGCAATGTGAAATACTCAAAAAGCGTAAGTCAGTCGCAATTGGTCAGTTTCGATCTGTTAGCAAAGTTAGGTCGTCCAGCTCCAACAAAGATATGACTTTGACGATTTTTGTTACCCCTAGGTTTCGCTTTGAACTGCTTTTCCAATCTATAAGGAACCTTGTGAGTGTTTGGGTGATGTTGAATAAGTTTCCAATCGAGACCTCAATGATTGACCAGATGGAAAATAGATAAGGATGCGTTTGGAGCATCTAGAGGTTTCAATACCCCGCTTTTATTAATATACCTGTCCAATTCCTCCATTCGGTCCAGTTCCATCCAGTGACACCTCATTCAGGTACGCTTGCAGTTCCACATCTTCCTTCACGCTTTCATCATTTCTGTAATATCTAACGCATAAAATCACGAAATTTGAATTTGATCTTTTGCTCCCTACTTTGATTGCCATAAGTCTGGATTGACAGGTTAAAAGCGCTACGTTATAACATGTGCAACGTATAAAATTTGAACCAATCATTTTACAAATTCGTCATTTCATTTCCTTGTTGATTTTCTCCGTCCCGAGGAAGTTTTGTTCCTTCTTGCTTTTGTATCGTATTAACTTTTGTTCCCAAGTCTCTTCCAAATTAAACATAGCTTCGATCGGCATCAAAGAAAAAAAATGAAACCAAAACCCCTGCTTTTATTTGGAATCATCGTATGCCGTCATCATTAACATTCAGCATCCAAAAAAGTTGCCCATTTTTGTGTTTATCTATCTGTTATACTATTCACGAGGAAATGCCTTCAATGGTCTTTCTAATATGGATTTAGAACACCTACTTACAGCTTCACTTACAAGTTAATATAACTCCTCACTAGATCTTCAATTACCGCTAAGATCACCAAGCCATCATCTCGGAACGGATAGTATGGTAGAAGATTCTTGTCGAACACACCACGTTTCTGGTTAAAATAAAACAGCCCTATCTTGATTGAAATACTTAAATCTTACTCCTAAAATATATAACTAAATTATACAGATGCGCTTATGATAGATCTCCCCGGAGGATCACTACCTTAGCGTCGGTCGTGGGAGCTTGTGTGTCTCGGTAACCCCTAGTGCTATACATGCGGGAGATTCGTCTTCTGGTAGGACCACCCAAGCTGGACAGGTAGAAGGGTAGAGACCAGACAGAAAGTGATCACTGGCCCTCCAGGTTGGGGGTTGGGCACACCAAAATTACCTTGTTATACTCCCCCACCGGCGCAACAACATAGTTTCTTTAGAAACTTACCCCGTTTATTCCTTTAAATTCTTGCTAATTGAGGTTATATAGCTAGGTATCGTAAGGGATAAAGAGATACCTTGATTTCTTCCCTGAAGTCAGTTATTTCCCATGATGTCAACGGATGTACATCTCGAATAAGCTTCAAAGCTCCTTGTTTTCCATATGCAAACAGCAAAGCTGCGAAGCCTGTATCGCCTAGAAGAACAGGTGTTCCAAAGGTATTTGGGATAGTTACTTCTCGGCAATGATACTTCAGCATTTGGTTCAACGGGTGCTTGGGCGGCAGGGTACGTTTTAAAGAGACGCAAAAGGGCTCCACAAAGAAATGGATCTATAGGATTGTAAGAAGACAAACTTCACTTATCCATGGATATCAACTCAACTATCGTCGATATAACACTTCATATTTCAGCAAAGGCTAATTTGAAACTGATGGTAGATTATTTTCCCAACACCAATCTTAATCCTACACCTTGGACCTTAATCGTTTTCCCTGATTCTGTTTTTCTTTTAAATTTGTTTGTTTTTTGAAATAAGTATTGAATTGTTTCATGAAATTAAGTTTTTGTGTTGTATCACCTCTTTGCTGTGTTTTTGTTAACCAGCCATTTCGTTAACAGGGGCCGTGAATATATAGGCGAGTGCAGTAGGTATATCGCATCCGATAGCCAAAAGAGGGCTATTGGGATTTGTTTATGCCCCCATGGAAAAATTAAAAACAGAAAGGAAAAGGAAAAAAAGGATGGTTCTACTCAGAAGAACCCTAAATCTGTCAGCTAAAATGTAAATAAATTTGATCAAAAACTGGGTGTTGATATTTTTCCTTCAGTTGTTGAAATATGAATCAGGCCTCCCTGATTCCGGCTAAATGAACCGTTAGGCTGATTTTACCTTGGCAAGATGTTCCGTGATTTGAGCATATCCGATGTCTGTGATCTGAACATTAAGCTTGGCAAGTAACCAGTTGTCTTCATCGGCTGGAGTATACACCGCTGAATCTATCAAAGAGGATATATTGATAACGTTAGGTAAGTCTACCAAGGCTTTTGCCTCGAGCTGGATTACGAGTTATAGAGGCACCATGATCGAGTAGTTAGGTATCAGGAATTCCTCCACCCATTGGTAATATCTTTTCTAATGCAGATATGGGTCTTATGGAATGAAGTTTGTCTCATCATTTCCCCAAACGTCTACTGTGGCTAACCTGGTGTGTGGTCCATTTGTATGGCAACAGGTACAAGTTCATTCTTTTTGCCTCTAACTGTCTTCGACGCAAAAAGTGCAATGGGGGAAAGAAAGTTCCACATCGTCCTCCTTTGATCTCTTTCTGTGAGGTCAGGAGCTCGACCCAAATCGTCACACAACTCATAACGAAGAGCGTAAATACGACCCTGCTTTATGGCCTAAAATACAACAAAAAAAGGGATTATGCCGTATGAGTTAAAACTTTCCTGGTCCCACTTGTCGTAATCAAAGACTTAGACAAATGAAGATGAAAACATTAATTTTAAAGACTGAGAGGGACTATTGGCGAAGAGATTTTCATACTCACTCACGACACAGACTTCTGTTAATTTAACAAATCAAGCGAACATACATCTTCCAAAGAATCACTAGTTCCCAAAGCCGCTCTGACGGCACCATCCCAGTCAAAGTCAGGGTTCATTGTTTCTTTCAATTGACTAAAATCCAGTCCTGGTATTTCTGGTTCTGGTTCTGAGAAAATAGGATATGTGATCATGTCAACGTAAGCTTGACTGAACGTCGAGAATTATAGCGAAATGGCACCCGCGGGCTTAGAGGGCCACGCCCAACCCGGATGCATTGCATGAGTAGTGGCCTTTCTCAGTAGTTTTTGTATTACAGAAAAGGAAAGCTTACCGTGTGCGTAATATTATTCGACTAAATATTTGCAATCGTGATAGAGAACCGGCTTTTCATACCCTCATCTGGTTTCTTCAAGTATCTATCGTCTGATACGGTGAATATATGAAGTTCATATATTTTGAACTGCGGTTATAGATACGTATGATGCACGATCCTCGCAGTAGAGAACGCTATTTATGCAATAGCGAGAATCAGACCTGAAAAAAAAAATTCAGGCCTGTACGGGATTCGAACCACTGACCTCTGCGATATTAGTACAGCGTTCTACCAATTGAGCTAACAAGCCAACTGGGAGCAGGCCGTTAAGTTGATTCGTAATAAACCCGTGATGATAAATCAGATACTGTGAATATATGAAGTTCATATAGTCTGATTTTCGCTATTGCATAAATAGCGTTCTCTACTGCGAGGATCGAGCATCATACGTATCTATCATCTGTTTACTACGTATTTTCGTTATTTCTTTTCGCGTTCGCGACAACGAGGCCATCGAAAAAAGGTCATCCTGCACGATGGAAAGCCACCGTATTATATGGCTGACTAGATCAAGAACATGGAGTGAGCGAAAGAAAGCTTTGGAATTTAGCAAGAAAACGATCAAGAAGTTTGCAGAAGCCTTGCTACACAGCATTTCGGAGGAAAAGCAAATATAAAGCTCCTCTCAGCCTCTTGGGGGATGGCCGGACGTGGAAACATTTACAATCGATCTCAAGCCTAATCCCATGTAAGTTTTTGAGTGACCTTCCACTCCCGGTTAGACAAATTCAGAGATACATTTCTTCTAAAGTTATTATATTTTGAAAAACTGTGGGTTTTTATCGAACGTGGAGCCCGACGAATTTATTCATAGATGGTGTAGCGCTTCTCCTTTTACGAATTCTTTCTTTGAGCCTGATGAATGACACGAATAAAAATTCAAGTATTCGAAGGTCTTCGTCTCTTTGTAATGCGTTTGGACGTGAAGGGTCGATTCCCTGTTAAACTTCTCGCTTTCATTCACTGTTCGGTCCTAGAATATAACTTCTGAGTCTGATATTTCAGCCGTGATCAGTGATTGCAACGTGCTACAATGTGCAGAATCAAGAGAATATAATCTCTTGACAGAATGTAGCTGTTTGCCCGTCCTACAAATTCTTTCTTTTTTGTCTTTGGTTCTTTTCCACAGACAGAAAACGTCGTCACTATACCTCTTCTAAATTCTTTGCCGTTTCCATTTGGTGTGTGAGGAAAAGTATCGAGTTCCCGGATAATAACAATAACAATGGTGCGCAAAGCACTCTGGTTGAGTGTGGTTCTTTGACGGTAAGTTAGGTCCCCTAAAGGGCTGAAGAAGTCTCTTACCCAGACCTTTCACGGCCAAGCAGTTACGGTTACACGATAAGATTAAGATTTGGATACGAGATCAGGGCTGTGCGTGGGTTTAAAGGTGTGAGTCTTAGACCATACTCTAAGACTCACACATTGAAACCCACGCACAGCCCTGTTCTCGTGTAAGTATACAACTTGACTATTTAGCCATGTTCAGTCCTTTTCTATAAGAACTCGTAGAAATACCACAACGTGTAATGCTAAGTGTTGCTGATGCAAAAACGTGAGCATGCATTTTTAATTAAAGTATGTTAAGTGTAGGATTATTTTAAAATTTTCATCAACAGATGAAATTGAAAAATCAATCAAAAGAAAAAAAACAATAAATGAATGAGTTAACGGAAAACAACACAGTGAAGTCAACTTTAAGAACACGAATCATCAGATTAAGTTTCATTGTACCTGCACAGTATCCCCATTTTCTCTTCCTTGTAAAACACCATGGCCAATGGCTATCTACAGTCGTACACTGACGGTAAACTCTACCACGATATGTAAAAGGGAAACGACAGCATTTCCCTCGAGTTGTCTTTGCGGCACATCCTAAATGGTACAAATAAAAAATCGTCTTCATCACTAACGTAGGACAGACCATCAGGTTTTATATACATACCCACACTACCTCGGTCTGGCAGTTACACAGCCTGAGACTATCAGTAGGCAGTTCGGTGTCTGTCCGTCCGTCCGTCAGTCACTCCATGCTCATGTGAGTTTGTATGATTCTCAGTCAGTTAGCTAGTCTACTGACCCATAATGCACCACAATGATCCCACTGTCAGCTGCCCTGGGCATAGGTTTGTCATGTCACTAGTCTGAAGTTCATATTTCACTAGTTAGCATTTCATCAGGCTCCCCTGAGAATTCGCCGGTATCCTTTTATACTCCTGAGCCGGCTTGTTCAAAGCTGGGTTAAGATAACCCAGGGTTAGTGTGAAATTTGATTTCAGATCTGAGAGCTTTAAAAGAAAACTCAGTTTAATTCCATACGTCCACAGTTTTATGTTTGAATGCTCTTAAAAGAATTGGGAAAATTGTCCCTCAACGGCTTGTGAACAGAGAAATGTAGAAACCGGGATTACAATTTAATCGGCCTTCGAATGACTGGACCCTGGGGAGAGGCACTTTGAGAGTAAAGTGTTTTAATCAAGGACAATACGCATTGACCTGGGCGGGTCTCGTTCCCAGACCTCTCGACCCAGAGTTCAGTGCACTATTCATTAGGCAACCGTGACTCTTTGCAAGGCACTTGGCTCGAGTACAGACTTGACCCTCAGTTAACAATAAGTTTTACCTTGCTGCCCTTTGATGATTACCCGTCTGATTATCAACGGGTTATTCCCTGCTAGACGCTGCTGAGTGAAAAATCTATCACTGATCCATTGGGTTTTGTTGTCTATAAATGCCTCGTGCCTTGAAGCTGGCCTCACATATTCCTGGAGGCAGAAAATATAAGTTCAATTAGTTTGCTTAGTTGGACCAAATGAGACCAGCGCAGAGCTAAGCTATGTAAAGGGAAAATCCAAGCGTATGGGAACGAATAGCTTGAACCTTTTTCTTCAGAGTTTGTTCTGTTTTGTGAGTGTGGAAAGTTTCTTTGTCGTAAAGAACTGCTAAAAAAAATTTGAGTAAGGAGAGCTTTGCCAGTGGCTGTGATGTCCGTTCGTGGAGGTCTCCTGCAGGTCTAAAAAAAAAAGCTTTACGTCGGTTCATGCGTCAATAGGAAAGAGAATGATATTTACCCCAAGTACTGGCTCCAGAACTGTCTGAAAAAATTCTGACATCTTGAGATAGTCCGACAATCCAGTTATTTCTTGTCCCGCGGTTGCGTTATTGTACCTCTCCAAAATCCCGTTGCTTGTCTGTGTCATTCCCACGTATGCTCTGGTGTAGTAGCTAATAAATGGGTCCTTTAGTGCGACAGCTCCCAGCTCAGAAATGGTCATGTTCAACAGCACAAAGCCGTATGGACTTGGTTTCATAGTATATGTTTCTTTGAGTTTGTCGAGAGCAGCATTTCTAATGGATTTACACTCAGGAGAGGCGTGTTGAGGAAGAGACACCTCACAATCGGCGGCTGAGGCATACCTTGAACAATAACAAAGAAAAAATCATTCAGAATGGATGGCAAGGACCATTCATTATTTCTCGCCTAAGCAAAGGGGGAGGTTTGGATTTTTTTTGGCGGGAGAGGTTAGATGTCTTAAGGGGGAACGGATGTGGGGGATCGATCGTCGCTTACAGTCGTAACAATCGTCGCTTCCCCTTCCCCTCCCCCCTTTTCTTTCCTCTCCCCCTTCCCCTCCCCTTCCCCTTCTCCTCCCCATCCCCTTCCTCTCCCCCTTCCCTCCCTCTCCCCCTTCCCCTTCTCCTTTCCCTTCCCCCTTCCCCTTCCTCTCGCCCGTCCACGTGATTAATGATGATCAGTCCGTTAACCTTGTAGACTGTTTTGGTTCTTTTTCACTTGAGGTAATTTACACTTATGTATGATCAAAGCTAATAGGGTGACTATTTTTTTTCTAAAGAAAAAAACTTCGATTCACCAAGAAAATAACCTGCAGAGCAGTCGTAGGTAGGGCGAGTGAGTGCTCTGTATTTTCTCAGCATAAAATGGCCGCCATCTTTGATTTTTATGGCAGCGGAAGGCTGAGAAGAGAAAGAAATTTGTACCAAGGGTGTGACAGATGGTCAAAAATAAGGAGAGGAGCTGGGGTGGGGGAGTGAATATTCGTCATTCCGCAGCCCCCTACCCCTACCGTCCACTCTGACTCCAAATTAAACATGGCATTCGGATAAATGATTACGAGCTTATAACGTTAACTCGCCATAATACCACGCCTGCACTGCAGGCTACAAAGAAAGAAAAGCACCTGCTTGAAACTACTATAGATGTCAACGGTGATTTTTTTTTTTGACCCACGTTGTAGTCAGGAATAACCCTGTTTCCAAGATGTATTTTTGACCTAGCTTGCCATAGCTCTTTTTGAATAAAAATTCTTTGTAACGTTACTGGTGTAAATGTGTTTTGTTGTTGTTGCTGTTTTTTTAACGCTCTCTAATGTAATAATGTAAGAAGTAGATTAAATAGCGTCAGTCAGTAATTTAAAGTATCCGACAAATAATTTATATTTCAAATAACGTAACGTAATTAGTAATATCATAAATAAGGCAACTTAACCAGTTGTATTGTTGGTAAATCAACACAATCAGTAGTAATATAACTAATGCATTGTAATATATAAGTAGTTCTGTAAGTATGCTGACGTAGTTAGTAGCATTGCTGCGGATAATGTATCGTAAATTGTATCTACAAGGTTGTCTGCTTTTCTAAATATTGCTTCAGTAGTTTGAATAAAAATGAAGTAATCTACAAAGAAAAAAAATTATGGTTGAAGTGCACTCTTGTTTGTGAGCTTGACGGCAGAATTCCAAGCCTCTCTCCCCTTCCTTCATCAAAGGAACGCTTTCTCACTTTTTTTCTCACTATCTCTAAACTTGAATACGAGCGCAGACTAACAGAAGGGTGTTGTTGATCTGTTTAAGCTCCATGTTTCACAATACTATGCTAACTATTTATGCGTCACTATTGTGCTGAAATAGCATCACTATATAATGATCCCCAACCAGTCTAGCAATTAACATAAAGATAAATGAAACAAATGAATAGACCATTATCGAGCGTGAAGAAAACAGACAAAAGAGGTTGCAGATCAAAAGGATGTTATTCCAGTATAATTTTTGGTTCTTCTGTTTTAGTATCATGCTCAGAATTCTCGTATGTCGGCATGATATTGATGCCATAATCTGGCTACAGTTTTGGTTCGATGATCAGTTTTGAAATAGTAATAGCGAACCATAAAAGACTTGATTTTAAACCATTTTGAGCCACTTTGGCCTAAATAGTTTTCGTGCGGTTTTTTTGGCGCGGAATACATGCATATGATACATAAATCAAGTTTATTGATGTGGAATGAAAGCGTCTTTTGAGCTAAAAGCTATTGTGCGTAAAATTGCACAACAGATAAGAGTAGCGTCAGTTATTTTCCATAGTTCAAAAGTGTGTAGGGAACTCATCCAAAAATGAAGACTTTTGTTTCAGAAAGCTTAGCTTTAATGGCAAGACAAATGTACGATCCATACGTAAACTATTAAAGGCGAATATGAATCCTGTTGGCCGCTGGAGCTTTAAGTTCATTTCCTCTAAGGTTTTCTTGATGGAGTGACAGCTGTAAAGCATCGATAATTTCTTTTACAGAACAAACTGATCCCGGCTCTCTTTATCAACCCAATTAAGCGATACTTATATGTGATGTAGATACATGCACGTTGTTTTTCGTGGCTCAGCCAAGATCAATATCGATCCAGCTATGATACAGAACTTGACTTATGCGAAGATAAATTAATAATATATATATATATATAGTAGCAAATGGACTACTCAAGTGACGCACATATGGATTTTAATACAGCCTGTTTCGTAGACCAACAAAAGTTGATCCACTCATCAGTTAAACTCCGTACACACTGAGGCATCGTGACGGTTAACTCTAACTCAGCAACGTGATCACATGGCATTGTTTAAAAAATTCAAATCTTGAAAACCGTGCGCGCGCCGATAATAGCGTTAAGAATACCTGAGAATATATTTTCGCCGATGTCTACAATTGGATATTATTTCACTTCGCTTGTTTAAAGAGGCTTCATGTGGATAAGACAAGATAAAAAATTTCTCAGTAAGGCATAAATTGCAACGTTTTGTGGCATTGGAATATGATCTAGCCCTAGCAATAATTTTCCATGAAATCGAATAGTCTTCCCTCTTCTCCTTTAGTTTCCACAGGTACTTGCTCAGCTCTGTGTCATTTTGCCGTCTCTCGTGGTTGAACGACATTTGGTGGTTGCGCCATCTAGTCTTAAAATCTGTCGCTGTGAGGCCAACGTACGTTTTAGTTTCTTCCTTGGTATCGACTGTGGCTTGGTAGACGACCTCGCTTTGCAAACATTCCCCTCCTAAAGGGCATTCGTTTTCGTTCCTGCAGTTGCACAATCTTTGGGGGCGGCTATCTTCGGACATTTTTGCGTTCCTGATTGTGGCTTTGTCATGCCCGTCTATGATCTGTTTCATATTTTTTTTTCCTATCACAGCTTGCGACTATACCAGAAATTCACATCGGACTTTACCGTGACGACGGCCTTGCAGTTATAAACCAAACACCCCAAAAAGTGGAGAGAATTAAGAAACAGATTTGCACGATATTTGCCCAAAACAACCTTAGAATTACCATCGAGGCAAACAAGAAAATCATCAACTTTCTCGACGTAACGCTTGACCTGATAACCGGCAGATTCGGACCCTATTCCAAACCAGCAACTACCCATCTATACATACACAGCAAGTCTAACCACCCACCTTGCATACTACGAAACATCCCCGAAGCAGTTAATAAAAGACTTTCTGAAATCTCTTCTGACGAAGACATGTTTAACAAAGCCGCACCTCCCTACCAAGACGCGTTACACAAGAGTGGCTACACATACAAGCTGCACTTCACTGAACCGGAACCGCACCGACCGCAATACCAAACCAAAAGGCAAAGAAACATAATTTGGTTTAACCCACCATTTAACAGAAACGTACAGACCAACATTGGCAGAGCGTTCATTAACCTTATTGACATGTGCTTTCCAGTCACCCACAAACTGAGGAAAATTTTCAATAGAAACACCATTAAACTGAGCTACTCATGCACACCAAATATGAAACAGATCATAGACGGGCATAACAAAGCCACAATCAGGAACGCAAAAATGTCCGAAGATAGCCGCCCCCAAAGATTGTGCAACTGCAGGAACGAAAACGAATGCCCTTTAGGAGGGGAATGTTTGCAAAGCGAGGTCGTCTACCAAGCCACAGTCGATACCAAGGAAGAAACTAAAACGTACGTTGGCCTCACAGCGACAGATTTTAAGACTAGATGGCGCAACCACCAAATGTCGTTCAACCACGAGAGACGGCGAAATGACACGGAGCTGAGCAAGTACCTGTGGAAACTAAAGGAGAAGAGGGAAGACTATTCGATTTCATGGAAAATTATTGCTAGGGCTAGATCATATTCCAATGCCACAAAACGTTGCAATTTATGCCTTACTGAGAAATTTTTTATCTTGTCTTATCCACATGAAGCCTCTTTAAACAAGCGAAGTGAAATAATATCCAATTGTAGACATCGGCGAAAATATATTCTCAGGTATTCTTAACGCTATTATCGGCGCGCGCACGTTTTTCAAGATTTGAATTTTTTAAACAATGCCATGTGATCACGTTGCTGAGTTAGAGTTAACCGTCACGATGCCTCAGTGTGTATGGAGTTTAACTGATGAGTGGATCAACTTTTGTTGGTCTACGAAACAGGCTGTATTAAAATCCATATGTGCGTCACTTGAGTAGTCCATTTGCTACTATATATATATATATATATATATATATTTACCTTTATTGTGCGCGCGTCACGTATGGTAGCTATCACGTTATTTCAAATCAGTGTAACGTTGTAGGTTCGCATTTGGCAATTTTATCCTACGAGTGTTACACAAGCTATGTAGTACGAAACTAAATAGTAATAAATGCCAAGTCAAGTCTTCTGTTGACCACTCCGTTCTCTATCATATATATATATATATATATATATATATATATATATATAACTAACTGCAGACAGTACTGTTTCGGCCTTCTGGGCCTCATCAGTGCAGTGCTAATGCTAGGATGGAGGAGAACCAATATGGTCACCCCAAACGATCCAACCTTTGTGGTATCGTCTAAGCCATGCCAGAGTGCTCAAACTAGAGTACACTAGCGAGCATGCGCAATTGCAGAGCAATGACTCATCCTAGTTAGAGTGCTCAATTTGGACATGAAAGCAAAGCCTTGTATGCCAAAGAGCTATATCTAACTGTATGTATGTATATATATATACAGAGAACTTCTTCAGTGATTTACCTGTTATGTATGTATGTATATATATATATATACATACATACCAGGTAAATCACTGAAGAAGTTCTCTGACCGAAACGTTCTTATCAAAATATTTTATATTTTTTACGTCAGAAGTTGTCCATCCTCGCATTTTTTTTAACTTTCTACATTCGTGTTTGCTGTGAGGTTTGGACGACGAATCTTTATTGATCCTCCTGGCGCGGTGCTCCTTTGTTGGCCTGAGTTCTACTAACGACTTCTATATATATAGATATCGAAGGTAGACAGATTAGACTTTCCTTTGTCATAACATACTAAAGCACTCATTCCATTGCATCATTATGCTCGGCTGCTCCACACCTTACAATTACTTTGTGTGTTAGGGAAAGCGACGCACTGAATTTAAATTTGCTCAAGCATTCATATGTATCGAAGCGATGCTGTCTAGTTTTTTCTTGATAAGTAAACGAAAGTTAAAGCTTACCGCGAAACTGTTGATAGGCCTCCGAACAAGGAGACGAACGCAACGAAAAGCTTCATTTCAACCCAGCCCAGAGAAGGTTAACTGTCGCAGACTGTTTGATGCTCTGTGAACAGTCAAGTACAATTTCTACGGAGTATTGGCATTGTTCATGTATAACTGAAAGTGAAAGGCGCCAACTAATTAAAATAATAACGATGGCATAGGCTTTATATCCGACCCACTTAAACGCATGAAGGTCACGTTTTGTTTTTCGTTTTTCTTGGTCTCTTGGAGTTAGATTTAGGGAATGTACGTCTGGCCTTAGTGCCGTTAGCTCGTTATTAAACATTGGGTAGCAAGGTAAACTACGTGGAGGTGATATTTAATTTCGTGAGCTTCAATGCGTGCATGTCAAATGCCTGTTTTGTCAATTTTTTTCTTCGGTTTGGGTCCAATGCTTTTTTTTTGTTTGTTTGTGTTCTGTTTTGCAAATTAAAACTTTCCAGATCAGTGAATACACCCCAATTTTCTCTCACAAAAAACTTCGCGTGAGAGATACCTATCATTGTTGGCTGTTCCGAAAACGTGGAGTGCGGAGTGCGGAGTCTAAAAAAAAATAAAAATAATAAAAAATATGATGAAACAATTAAAAGAATAATAATAAAAAAATAAATACACTAGAAATAGAAATTTAAGAAATAAAAATAATAGTTATTAAAAAATTCACGCCGCCTGAAATAGACTGTTCATATGGTATATTAAACTCAAGATTTTCAAACTCAACTTGTTCTCTTCTGCGATCGCACCGGCTCTTTTGAGCAACAACTAAACCCAGTTCCAGAATTAGCTAATGAAACCAATCAAATCAACTTCCATCGAGTGGAATTTTGATGCAAAGTGAGAAAAATATTGGTTTGCGAGTCTTCAGTAAGGTCAGGAGGTTGAGGAGGTCTATGTACGCTAGCACGTAACTAGTACAGATCTAAGAAAAGCGACTTGTATGTTTTTCCGGACACGTTCTTAAATTTCTGTCGCCTTTTTCCCTTCATGACCAATATCAAGGACGCTTACTTTGCAGATGAGCATTCAATATCTCTCTTTAACACTCGAAATGCAGTCAAATGGAAAACTAACTTTGCATCTCGAATTGCGCAGTCATGTGCAAATAACTTCAACTTGTAGGATGAGGACGTGATTTTAAAATGCATATATCCCACTCAATTATCTACCAAACAGAATGAATATGACAATGCTTTCGAGTAGATATTGTCTATTTGTGCCAACAATTAGTATAGAATTTTCGGCTTATCTTTGTTATGAATTTGAATAGTTAAAGACATACAAACTCAAACACCTATATAAAGAACGCCACACGAGCCTGAAAACACTATTAAGTAAACGTCTCGAAGCAATCTGCTGATACCGTACATATAGAAGACCTCTCTTTTTTGAAACGCAGAAATGAATTTTTTGACTTTTCTGGTCACATTAATTGGAGGCATTGTTACAGCATCGAGGTACGGAAATATCTTACTCTTTGCCGTATTTTGATGATAGTGTTTAATGTTGTGCGCAGCACCTAATGCAGATTAGGAATTAAACTAACGCGGTCATTGTAATTTTCAAAGGAATCCCATCCGCTATGTCATGAGGGCTTATCAGATCTGTTGTTATGTTGAATTAGTTTTTTTGGGTGGTTTAATTTGTCCTTTCTGTTCTTGCTTTCCAATAAGTTTATCATTACAAAAGAGTTATATTATTTAAGGCTGTCATAAGCTATGAAAGTGAAATTTTATGGCTTCAAGCTATTTCGAACTGGTTACTGAATAAACAGATTCTAACAACACTCGAAATGACACGCTCTAGTGTTTTTCTACAAGCTGGTGGGCGAACATTAGGCGTCATTCAGAGTAAACGTTTTTGTGCAAACATTTTCAATGTAGTTTACAGCAACGCAGAAAGTTTGAAGTGATTATGAAAAGTGTTGAATGCAATGCAATTCTGGTCTTTTTTTCTATGTTCATTGTCAAGTCAAAGGACGTGGGTTACTTAATCTATTGAAATCTTCAAAAGGCGGAATATTTGACAGCGTCGAAGCGAATCGGAAAGTTAGTACTTACAATGGCAGTGGTCGAGGCATCTAACGTTAAACTTCAGCCTAAAGATGATAAATTTCCATTTATTGCCCACATTTGAGTGGTGCAGTCGTTTGTTTACACGCGGCCTTCTCTCAGGGTGCGGCAAGTTGCTGACCTCTCACAGGGCGGTTGATAAAATACTCGAATGATTAAATGCTAAGCAGGAAAAACCCACAACAGGATTAACTAAAATACTAGAGAAATTCAATAGTTGTTGTTCACGCTCGTGAATTTTCCAGTTCATTGCTTTCGTTTTGAAGGGAAAAGGGCGTCTTTTGAATTGAACTTTTAAGAGCAGTTTTCAAATGATCAGACAGAACCTCATAGAGGCGACTGCCTTTAACGCAAAACAAAATAAGTAATCATATTTATGTCTAAATTTTCCAAAACGATTAAAAAGAAACATTTCTTGTTTTCAGTATAACGGAACTTTACTTTTAAGAGTCATAAGCCAGAATTTGAAAATGATAGCTTCAACTAACCCCTAGATACCATACTATCACCATTTGACTGGAGATCTGGTGTACTGTCTATCCACCAAAGGAATTTTGTTTTCATTACTTTTCTCAGTTTTCTTTCAAAGATCATTTATTTGACGTCTTTAATTAAGTTACATTTAGCGTAATGGCTTTTTAACCATACGTGCTGCAACGCTGTAGTTGATATTGTGCATCTGAACAGGTGAAATAGCTTGAGAGCTTTACGAGGTCAAAAAGGCGTACAATTCGACGCGCTGTCAATATCACTTGCGATATAAAGATAAGATTACATGAGATAAGAGAGAAAATTGGTCATTGAACTGAGGTGTTCGACTCAATAACGAAATGAAATGATCGAGTCGCTGCATAATTTCACGCACGATAAGTGTAAGACCCCGCCTTGCCAGGTCATGTTTGTAGAGCACAGGACTACCGTGGGTGAGGGGGAGGTGGGTTTAAGCCCCAGAACCCACCGACACTCAGGGCCGCCTTTTTTATGCATCATCTCTGTACTGGTTAGCAAGGGAAGTTAAAGAACCACGCACTTCTCGTAAACAGTAGGAAACGTAGCTACCAGTGTTGTTGTCTGGCTTTGTTATTGTTTAAACAAACTCCCATGAAACCAACTTTAAAGGTGGACTTGGCCAGCAGATCTAAACTTCGCAAATAATAAGTAAAAAACATTGGTCTCAAAAAGCTCCATGGACATCATGTGACAGAAAAAGTCTTAACATTGCAGACCTGTCACAGGGCGCTTGATAAAATTTTGAATCATTAAATGCTAAGGAGAAGAAACCTACAACAGGATTAAGTAAAATACTAGAGACAGTTAATAGTTATTGTTCGCGCTCGTGAATTTTCCAGTTCATTGCTCTCTTCTTAAAGGGAAATGGGCGTCTTTTAAATGGAACTTTTAAGAGCAGTTTTCAAATGATCAGACAGAACCTCAGAGAAGCGACTGTCTTTAAAGTAACGGAAAACAAAATAATTAATCTTATTATCCAACTACACCTCGTAGAGTACAAATAACGCCATAGACGAGTACAAATATCATGCGGTATTTGTACTCTAGAATATCGGTTAAACAGGTTTTCTCGCATCGCACAAGCGTAGAATTGAATTGTAGTTACGAAAAAAAAAATGGCGGACAATTTGAATCATATTTCCGACGACGAAGAGTCAGAATGGCTGGCAAATATACATCCAAGTTTATGAGATGAATCGAACGAAGAAAAACAGCTAGACGACCTGGAAATTTCTTCATTTATTGAAGAAAATAGAAATAGCAACACGACAAAGCGGCAATTCCGTTCCGCTTCGCATACTTCTGTCACGCACTCCCCGTAAATAAATATCCGTAAAATTCGCCCGCACTGAAATAACAGTTTGGCGTGTTGGATAATAATAACTTGTTAGCCGTCTTGTTGTGTAGTATCGCTGAGTATTTTTACTCGTTATTTGTATTTTGACGAGCCCTATGGGCTCGTCAAAATACGGCACAACTCGTAAAATACTCAGCGATACTACACAACAAAACGTCTAATAAGATATATATATATATATTTATGTCTAAATTTTCTGGCTTTGTTATTGTTTAAACAAGCTCCCATCAAACCAACTTTAAAGCCGCACTTGGCCAGCAGATCTAAACTTCGCTCCATGGACATCTGTGTGACGGAAAAAGTCTTTATATTGTTATAGTTATAATAACAGTCATAATAAAAGTAATAATAATTATCATTATTACCAAAATCATTATTATCAATTTTTAATTTAAGAATTGTAGACCAGCTTGGGACATGCCTTCACTACAGTAACGGTTTGACCGGCTTAGCTGTGATTAGGGAGTTTAAGCAAATCACTACGGCTGGCGCTGCTAAGGCTATCGTGGTTGACGAGGCTTGGGGAGGGTACGTCGCCGTAGCCCGCCAAAATTCAACTTAAGCAACGCGAACTACAAACCTAGTACGGCTGAGAAGTTTAAAATCAATAAATTAAGCGTCTTCGCGGTAGGTTTTGTACGTCTAAAAAATCAAAATGACTTCGTTCAAAGGGACGAGGGATTCCAACGTTTGGAAAAAAAAATTGTAAACGATCCTGTGCACAGTGAATAAGTGAATTAAAATATTTAAGCTTACGTGTCGTAAAATTGCCACTGAGTTTGGAGCTTATAAACACCAAAGCAAAGTTTCTACACGGTCCCTCATAACCCTCGTCATTCCTCGGCTTCAGCTATTTGAATTTCAAGTAGTCTTTGAGGTTTGAAAAGGAAAAGTTAGACTTTCTACTTACGCATTTCTCCTTGCGTTCGCTGCGTTCTCCATGTGCACACTGCCTCGATCCTTCGACAAACCCGGTTGCAAAAATAAAGGCAGATTCACTCGGTAAGGGACAGCAAGCTTGATAAATATTCCCAACAAACTATTTTTAAAGATGTTAAGTGTATTTCAATAGTTAAATTGCTCAGGAGAATGTATAAAGCGAAGAAAGAAGCGAGATAACTTCACGTACCACAGACTACGCCGAAACCTTCCCACTCGCGTAGAAGGATTTCCCGCTACGACTGGATGGGAACCACTGACATGCGCAATGACTCGTTTCTGGACAATTTTACTTCCGGTAGCCGTAGCAGCGCCAGCCGTAGTGATTTGCTTAAACTCCCTATTGACTAGCCCGCTGACAACGTGAGCCTCCGAATTTGAAACTTTGTTAGACACGGGCGCTGGGACTAAGCTCTTGACTCTTCTGTTGTGTCTCTGCAAATGAAATTATCTTGCGCAAAAGGAAAAGGCCTGAGATATTTATGCATTAGCACACGGTGACCATCGAAATCATACCAGATTTTGTCGATTGATTATTTTATTCTTAAACTGTAGACATGCATCAGCAACGCGTTGTGAAGTCTCCCTTCCTCAGCATGTCAGCTCCCCTGCCTGTATGTTACTGAGGAGAGCTTCTCTTGCCAAGAACCAGGAGACCTACACATACAAATATGACCCAGCTGTTCACGGGTTCGCACTGTTGAATATGACGGCACAGGAACTGGGAGCGGTTGCTCTGAAGGATCCTTTCATGGCATATTACACCACGGCATATGTGCTAATGACACGAGCCAGTAACTCTCTTCGCGAAGTGTATGAAAACTTGACCGCTGAACAAGGCGAAATTAACCACATGTCGGAATACCTGGCTCTATCAGAGTTTTTCCAGACGGGCCTGGAACCAATAATTGGGGTAAACTCAGAAATTTTACTGTTACTCCTTTCCAACCTATCATTGATGATTTAAGAAAGCCCTTGAATTTGACCATGTAAATTACAGTTACCATAACCAGAGTATAAACGAAAGAAATTCCCCTATGTTGTGATTAAGCCTGAACTCTAGCTTACTTATCCTGTATTTCATCGAAATTTAAATGAGGTAATTTTGGTTTTATCGACTGAGTTGATAATGTAAATTGGCCACCGTAAAGAGTTTCAAAGCTGACGTTTCGAGCGTTAGCCCTTCGTCAGAGCGAATGACGAAGGGCTTACCTTGTTACTTCCGCTGACGCACCACCACAGTTTCTTCAGAAACTTACCCTCTTAAAAATTTGAATGAGCCTAATTCATTGTAAATCTCTCTGTACCCCCATCCCCTTTCCTTTACTTCCCTTCCCTCAAAGAAGGATTTAAGTTGAGTTTAGACTCAACCAGTAAATTTGACAGAAGGTATCCGAAGGTGAAGATGTATAATATAATAATAATAATAATAATATTATTATTATTACTACTACTACTACTACTACTACTAATAATAATAATAATAATAATAATTATAATTACTCCATGGCTCACAGGTTACGGTTTTCGCCCTGTGCTGCTTGATTAGAATGTAGCATTCAGTTGATATCTCTGCGGTTATAATAATATAGTCTTAATTAATGTCAGTTCAAAGGATGAAAACACATACCCTATGTTAAAATATATTGAACTAAACTAAACCGTACTTAAAAATTAACCTATTACAAACGTGGATTTGAAGCGTTGGCTATTAACTTTGGAGCGAAAGCGCCCTTTCCTACCTAGGTTATATGCGGTATTTTTCTCTTCAGGAATGATGTGTTAAGTGCGAGCCCAGTGAGATCGCCTTATCTAACATTTTTCTGAATGCGCTTACTGTTCCCTTTAACACTGGTTGGCAGACGACATCTCAGTCATCCAAACTCAACTTTGCGACGTGTAACTTTACTGATTATGTTTTCAGGAGTATGTGAGGCTTCCGTCCAGACACGAGGCTTTTATCAACGACAAAACAGAATGGATAAGTGACAAATTTTTCACTCAGCAGCGTTTTGCCGGTCCTAACCCCATGTCACTCAAAAGAGTCACCATTCACAGGAAGGGTAAGCTAGTTTGTATGTTGCTCTATACTACGACGAGAATATTTGCACTGGGGGATGAAGAGTGGAGTGGAAAATTGAAGAAGCGGGCTTGGGATTTCAAAATTGGATCTTCCCAAGGATGCTGGATCTAGACTTGACTGACGCTAGAAATGCTGCGAATAGACGTTATTATAAAAGCGTTTTTCTTCTATAAGCAAAGGCGCGTATTGTGAAAGTCATGTTAAGCCAGAGTCGAATTTTTCCGCAAAGAAGTGAACTTTTTGTAGTGAACACTTGTTGCTGTCACGGTAGTTCTTTGCTGGTCATACCAATCGCCAATTTTTATAACTTTTCAACAGGATCAGCAGTTGGACTGGATTGGAACGAATTGAAAGAAACGCTGAATCCTGAATTTGACTGGAATAGTGCTGTGAAAAAGGCTACGAAGTCAAGATATTCGTTGAATAAAGTAAGCTTTCAAGATGCATTTCGAAAACCTTTTGTTAAGTTTCCAAGATAAAAGGCATTTTTCCACGCCCACGACAAAAGAATAACACCTTTCTTTGTTCGAAGCCCAGCTGCAAATATAATTTTTTTCTGATCGTACCAGATTTTCACTTAGCTCAGCCACAAGTCCTCTGCAGCTAAGTGATAGAACATCAGAACGCATGTTTTAAATTCCTCATGGGAGACTCAAACTATGTCCTCGTGGCAAATGAATAAGAAGGTCTCTTTCTCAAGGCAAGACCTTCTTATGCTAAACACATTTATGGCATTTCCCTCTGCTTTTGTTCCAAATCTTTGAATGGAGCAGCCTCGAGATTTCACTTCCACAACGATTGCGGAAAGAGAATAACATATGTGCCAAGAAATGCCAAGTTTGGTGAAATATTTCTTAGACTATATTTCTAACATTTTGTTATGAAACAATCTTACCTTACTCCGCAGAATTTTTCACTTCCCGATTTTCTTGCTCCACAGTTGCTAAATTTAAAATGAAATATATCTAGATTTTCAGTCAGAAAATTATCGTACAGCTTTATCTGCAAACGATAAAAGCAGTTGATTCAATTGAAATGCGACCTTGTATTTCAGGCCATAGCACTTGGTCGCATCTACGCTCTTCGTTATGAGCTATGTGATGACATGCCTCGTTCACCGGACCTTACAGACCGTAATCCAGAAAGGAAGATGTGGAACTTTCTATCTCCTATCGCCTTGTTCGTATCGAAGAAGGTGGGTTGGAGAAAAAATGAACTTGTTCCTGTGGCCATACAAATGGACTATACACCAGGTAAGTTGAAATTACATACACTTAGACCTTATTCTGGTGTAGTAGTTTTTACCAATATTTTTTGACAACGAATATTTGATTGATTATCTAAACCTATTAATTGATTTACTTTCTTTTTACGCCCTGTCGATTTTCGTAAAGTAAAACCAAAAACGGCAGCAGTTTCATCGTTTAATGTTCAGGAAGGCAAAATTCTTTCTAAATAAAGCCTAACCATTTTAAACTGAGACAATCATCCAAATTAGTACATTCGGAGAACATAAAACAAGATTCGAATATTAATCATTCATACACTCTGTAAAACGTTCCCTCCTCCAGACTCAGAAGTTTACACTCCAGAGAGTGGGGACAACTGGATGATTGCAAAACTGAATGTTCAGATTACTGATCTGGGATATTCACAAATCGTTGAGCACCTTGCCAAGGTATGACATTACTTTATGCTTAGAAGTAAGTTTCTTTTATCTTTTGATAGATTTATTAAGTAATCATCATAATATCCGCCTGTAATTCATTACGTTTTATGCACCCAATTGCATTGCTCTTCTGACGGAAATAGAAATGAGCGGGAACTAAATACAGAGACTAAAGAAACCTCCCGGTTAGCTCAATGGACAGAGCGCTGGACTGTTGTACGGGAGGTCGAGGGTTCGAGCCCCGGCCGGACCAACACTCAGGGTCTTAAAATAATTGAGAAGAATTTGCTACCTTTCTATAACATCAAGAAATGGTTAGATATTCTAGTCTTCTCGGATAGGGACGAATAAATGGAGGTCCCGTCTCATGCAGGGTTGGGGTAGGAGACGTTTATTTCCCACACACGAGATTACTGTGTGATGGATGTCCTCCCCTGGGGTGGGATTGTGATATAGGGCGCACTTAATTTGGAGCCTCGCTCTGTTGTGCGACCCTCACCACACTCTGGTGAAAGTGATTAAATGAAAATAAATAAATAAACCTGGCATTGTAAATCGAAAGAACGAGAAGCAAGGATATCATCGAGAGGGCAAAATATTTACTGTAGAGGCTCTTACACTTTAATGAGCGGGAAAAAATCTTCAACAGAAAATATTAACTATTTCTTTCTACATTACTGATTTTCAGGTGCACTTTTTCATAGAGCCATTCTGTATCTCCTTAAAAAGGACCCTACCACCCACTCATCCGCTGAACCAAATGCTTAAGTATCACTGTCGTGAAGTGATTGTCCCCAATACGTTCGGAGCCCCATCGTTGATTGACGAGTTTAAATTTATGGATCTTCTCTTTGCTTACGGAAACGACGGAGCTAACAGACTTCTCCGTGATGCCCATGAATTTTTGACCTGGAAAGTCACAGATTTCAGAAGTAACATTAAGGTAAAGGCCTCGCTACTCACTGTTATCCCAATTGCGAAAAAAAATCAGATAATTCTTCTTTTTCTCTCTGTTCGTCGGTCTGTATTTCTGGCTGTTTATCTGTCTGTCTGTTCATCTCTTTATCTATGTACCTACTTGTCTGAATGTTTGTCTATTTGTCCATCTGGCTATGATCTGTCTGTCCGACGACCATCTTGTCGGTCTGTCTGAACGCGTCTTTTTAAGTACACTATATCGATGCTTACTTTTGAGTCTTTCTTGCCTGGAATGGCTTATGGATTTTGTCTTTTCTCGTCATTTACAAGAAACGAGGACTTGCAAACCGATACCTCCTACCTTACTTTCCTTATCGTGACGATGGTTTGAAAATCCTAGTTGTCATCGAACGGATGGTGAAACGCTACGTAGACTTGTAAGTGAAATCATTAAATTTTCTCTAAGACATTTAAAGGTGACTAAAGATTTAACTAGAATCTGTGTTTTTCAGCTGTATTTGATAATTGAGCTCAAAACTTAACATCTTTTTAAGGTGGCTGGTACCAGTTTTCATCTTTTTGATGGTTTGTAACTTTGAAAGAACACAACAAAAAGACTGACCATGGCCAGTTGAACACTTCTACAGGGTTGAATTATATAATCATTGGCTATCCAAAAATAAGTGTCATTTGGTCACTAGCAGTTTTCATGGCAACGCTTTCAAAGGATTATTTTTAGTGATTGCTTTCAGCACTTGAAAAGGAATTTGCTCAAAGATTTAAAAAAAAAACTACGGAGTGGAATTTCAGAAAATCTAGAAAAAGGCAATTTTCACGCATCGCAAATGTCCTTCAGTAGAATTTTCTATTTTTTTTCTGACGATTCCTTTCAACGCTATTATCATATTGGAACTATAAAAAGAAAGGGTCACCGGACTTGTTTTCATGCAATAGCTTTCGTGAGTTTAGCAATTCCCACGCGCGTTGTCGCGCATTTAAAAATCTGGATTTTGTAGGATCGACATTTGCTCATGATCTGTTATAGCTACCGGTGACTATCGCGTGTGTTCGCGCGAACACCTTACAGACGTTTACTGCTTAGAAAATAGCATTCAACAGCCGTGAAAGACAGCCTCCCGGGCTCATCTTAAAGGACCTACTCACAACTTCTGGCTATGTTATATTATTTTCCTTGAAGTTTCCGTCTTCTTCTACTTCAGGCAGATTTTACCTCACTTGAGTTCTCCTTTTTTTGCCGTCGCAAGATATCGTATCGGTTGGATGTTTCGTTTAGATGTGAAGTAACCTTTATGTCTCAAGTCCGAGAATCGTCTTCTTTATCTTCATTTCTGTCTCCTGCATACGCAGTGACCGTTCAACACATCAAATACACGGTGTTAGGTGAACTTCTTACAAAAGTAGAAAAAAGCCTCGCGCCGCCATCTTTGTTTTGAATTTTCGTATTTTAATCTCGCGCTTCTTTCGCACTCTTCTCTCGCGCGTGACGCAGGAGTGACCTGTTCCCGGCGCGAGAAAACTAGTACTAGCCACCTTTATTCAAGTTTACTCGTATGACTGATGCTTTCGCTTTTTCCTAATCTTAGTAGTTTGCCATGCTGCTTGTTACTTATAGCTGTAGGACATGGCCTAACTAACAAATCAGTTCTCTGTAACTGCGTCGTTGGAACTATCGGGGAACTAGAAGCTCAACTCTTTTTCTTGTCGTGAATGATTTTGGTGATACTATGTCATTTCTTTAGGTATTACAGAGATGACGAAGACGTGGTCAGAGATGAAGAACTTCAAGCTTACGTCAATGAAGTATCAGCAGAAGGAACGGGACCCAATGGAGGAATTGGACGGGTAAATACCGTTATTAAAAACTGGATCATTAGATAATGCAATTCAAGACTTTTTATTGGCTTAGCCGTTATGGTTTATGAGCCAATATACCATAATCTAATATCTGTACATTGTAACATCCGCTTTCTTCTTATCAATAAAGTCGAGAAGATTTGTCTAATATCTTAGGAGCATTTTTTTGTTAATAAAACAATTATTCCATTCGCGCTTGTTGGATATGAGATGATTATAGCCAACTCGGCGCTACACGCCTTGTTGGCTATCTATCATCTCATATCCAACGCGCGCTTGTGGAATAATTGTTAAATATAGACATTGACGAACTTTTCAGTAGAGGTGATACTAAAACATCTTGCCTATTAAGCAACTGTAACTGCACTTAGGCTGCCCTGAATTCTGCTACTTAGCGTTTCCGTTCCACACCTGACTTTACTGTGCATTACTGAATATGTCTGCTGTATTTTGGAAACATTATTCATAATCAGTATTTGTTTCATTCCTCAGATTCAAGGTTTACCATCCACTATTAGATCAAAACAAGAGCTCTGCGAGATTGTGAGTCGCATTATCTCACACTTGACGATTGCACATGCGGCTGTCAACTACCAGCTGTCAGATTACGCTACGTTCGTTCCCAATCTGCCAACAAAACTCTATAACGATAGCAGAGTCGCCGATGGAGAATTCTCGGTCTACCGCTTGCCAAACAGAGCTACCTCAGCAGTAAGTTTTTGCCCAAGCTTTACTTAGAGTTGAGAGGAAAGGGTATTTGAGACATTAATGGTAAGGAAATTCAGCGCTGGTTAAGTAATAATGTCAGTTCAGAAAATTTGATTTGTTTCTGGATCCTTGCATTGATGCTGTATCCCCAGATGTCAGTCAGAATCGTAACGGGGATTGAATTGACAAAATGGGGTCTGCCACAGCGGACTGAATGTTGCGGGGACTTGTGGTGCAACTCATAGCGGCTCAGGAAGCGATATGGTAATGAGGATGACGACAATGCAATAGTAGATCTGCTTATTACTTGCTCTACGGTTTTGAAATAAAGAATAGACTGAGTCGATTGAATTCGGTCGGGAACGACAATTTGGTCGTATTAAAGAGGGTCGTTATTCAGTGATCGAAGTCCTTGTCTTAATTTCAAGTGCGAATAAGAACATGTCTTAGCCTAAATTTTTAAAATGAAAATCCAGTAAATTCCAATGATCAGGATCTTCAACAAAGCCACTTTTCCCCTTCTCTGCAATTTTTCGGACTCGATTAGTTTGTTAAGTGTTGATATGAGACAATTTTAGGAACAATCATGCTTCACTAAATTATTTTATAACATAACCAAAGTAAAGCGCGCGCTCTGATTGGTCGATTTAGCGTCCCCCATTTGCCCATGGGTGTACGCTGCTGACGTGAGCAAATGCAAAGACTATTTTTCCGCGCGCGCTTGTTTTTTCTGGTCACGTAAGATTTATTAACTAAGAGGGAACTCGTTAGCTACAATGTAACAATGTTATGTTATAAAACAAATGGTAAACACCACAGCGTACACTATTGAGTTATGGATGCAATTGGGAGGTTTGTTAAGCACTCAAGAAGCTAGAGTCGCTCTCGGCTATCGCCTCGCGCGACTCTTACGCTTCTTTCGTGCTTAGCAACCTCCCGCGTGCATCCATAACTCAATAGTGTACGTTGTGGTGTTTACCATTTGTTAATTTCGCTCACGATTTTTTTTATCATGACAACAGTTCTTTAAGCAGACTTACAAGTAATTATATGATGCTGAATGACCTGTTTTTTGCGTTTTAATTCATAGATTGAGGCCAGCTTTGTTAATTCATTGGGAACATTCCGCTTCGATTCCTTATTTGACTACGGCAATGAACTTGAAGACCCCAAAGCGACCAAGGTCGTTAATGACTTCTATTGTTTCTTGATGAGAGTTCTCCAACCAAAAATGCAGCTTATCAATCGGAAGCGAGAGAAATATGGCTATCTAACCTATCCGTATTTCATCCCAAGGTGGCTACCGAATGGTATTCAAAGCTAAGACACTTGCTAACTGTCTGTATGCATGCATGTTTAGAAGCGATCCACATGTAGCTTTTAGGGTCCATTCTCGTCTCTAGAGCCCGCAACCGTTTAGGTACGTAAACGCATTGATCAATCTTTGCTAGGGCCGTACATGGATACTATGGGCTAAAAGACCGCAGGCTTTAAGGACGAGAATGCGTAGAGTTGCGCTACTGAACTGTGTTTTAGTCAATCGTGAAAAATGAAAATGAAATGTGTGGTCATTGTGTGGTGTGGAATGTTAGTGGGAGCAACTCATCCACTCGGATGGGAATCATGAATGATCAATATACTTTTATGTCAAACTATTAGTTTCATTTAGAGCTTTCTCGTGTAACCTTTACGAAATAAATTCCATCATTTCGTGTGCAACTTTTTTTTAAATTTTCAATTAAATTTAATAATCTTAAATGTTACGTAAATTTAAAGTATCGTTCAGTTACCCCTCAGCAATCAGAAAATTTTAAACCAATTAAAACTTTGAATCCCCTCTCCCTTGTTATCGATGTTGTCAGTTTTTATTACGAATTTCATCAGTTATCCGGCACAAACAGCTACGTAACTGTCCAGAATTTCAAATGCATCATGTAAGCACTTAATAAAATCTCCGTGTAATTCTAATAGAGCTATTTAGGAATACTTTTTCCCATTCTCTAACATGTCCGGATGGGATGTTAAACCTTATAGTGTACAGCACCTTGGTAAAGTCCATTTTGGCAGTTTCTATTTTGTTTGATCTGCTAAGTCGTTTGGCATAATTGACGGAAATTTGAGGAGGCTGAATTTAGCCTGTTTAGCAATGCCTCACTCTCGAAATCAATCCTTGAAACAAATCGTTCTGGCTATTTATAGTTTTTGCGTTTTGTTTGTTTTTTATTTTCATCTGCCGAGTCATTAAATGTTGAAAGCGGAAGACGAAAGTTCAGAATTTCAAAAGCGAAAGTCACTAAACAAGTTCTGAAAGGTTTTATTTTGCAATTATGCCTTACGTCAGTTAAACTGTTTTAGTCACGCATCGAAAGAACAGACTTGAAGAACTCAGGTGTATGTTCAAGTGGATTCCTGAAGAATGTAGCCACTGCTAGCGGCCCCTGGGACAGAATGGAAGCGCATTTCATTGTACGACCGGATCTAACTTTGGTCGTGAGCGCTTTGTTATCGAGTGGTTTGGCCGTGAGCCACCGAGGTAAGAATTGCCATTATACAAAAGGAAGGTTCAATTTCGCAAAGAATTCGCTTTCTTTCTATTTCAGTAGGTTTATCGCGTCTTTTTCAAGGTAAACATTATCGAGAACCCGACCAGCTCATCAACTCTCACGAGTCGCATTACAGACAGCGACAAGGGATTTTTAAATTCATGGAATTTTTGACGAATGCAATTTTCAATCGCTTGTTCGTCGAACACAGTATCGCAATCTTTCAATTAGAACGTAAGAAATAGGACAATCTTTGGATTTTATCACACTGCAAATCGAAAAGTGGACTGATCAAAAACGTATTCACAGTTCTTTTAGTCCAATCTATGTAGTCATTGTTGTCGACCATGGAGGTTTCGCAATTTTGATTTATTTAATTCCACGTAGAAATGCGAGACACAAAATCCAATTTCGGGCCAACAACTACTTGAGTTGAGCCAGAAAAGAAGTTAATTTTAAAAGTTATTTATAATGGTACTTCTACATGTACGTACCCATTAATTATATCGATCATTAGACAGCGCTAGAATGAGCCCAAAACATATATATGCCCAAGAATGTACACAAAATTAATTATTTAACTGCATTGTTATTTCTTTAGGAGGAAATAAGAACTGAAAGTATCTCGACATGATCTGAACAATTACTCGAGTATGCGAGCACCAAAACTCCATTTGCTTGTAGAGAGGATAGTTCGATCTCATGACGAGGATAAAAGGAATGATGTTTCTTTTGTTCGCTCTATTCGGTGTTTTCTCTTCCATACGCTTTCTTATAGAAATAGTTAAGTTTCTATCTGAAAGGTCTCTTTAATTGAATGCAATTTTTTCAGAAGAGGCTGCGCCTCTTGGTTTTCAAAGTTTTCTCGTGTTCTTCTGGCAACATTCGGCGTGGTTTACCAAACCGATAGAAAGTGTGTAATTTGGTTTCATCAAATTAGTAGATAATGTAAACTGGCCACCGTAAAGGCTTTAAGGCAGAGCGAAAGGTCAGTTTTTAACCCTTTCTCGCAAGCCATGCATACATGGGAGTCATAACACCCACTACTGTTGTTATTTGTTACTTGTTGAAATTAAGAGACAACATTATGTAAGTGTGTACATTGCAAGGCTGTCTGATGTGACACCTATTGCAGCCTAGAACAGCCACAATGATTCCCGATTTCCATTGCAGTGAACCGTTCATATAACAACAAATCCCAAAAATCCAACATTCTGCTCCATGAGCAACACTAAAAGTGTCGATCTTTTAAGATAAAAACTTGCTCAAGAAATCAAAAGTTTGCATTCAAAACACACCTCAGGGCCACATCTTGCTGTTTGGCTGGAAAATGCCTTCTCACTTTATCCGCTAGTTCTTGTTCTTCCTTTTGACGAAAGCTAGTGTCCCAAACACAACCTTTGCCTCATCTATGACCGAAAAGAGTTCTGGGAAATTCCACCACAACTCGAGAAGGCAACACCTCACATTTCCATTCTGACAAATTATTAGAATCGTGTCGGGCCACCCAGTCCTACCAGCAAAATATCACATCGATCGAGACTTTTGCCTCTCAAAACTGGCCCAAAAAGCGTTGGTAGGTCCTGATAGCCATCCACAGATGGGCCAGAGACACGACTTCACTTGTGAACTCGCCAAGCTTGCATGAATTAAAGCATTTTGGTGGTCCAGTCTACATGAAACCACCTCTCACCTCTGTTTTCTTTCAGAGGTTTGCCTCGACCCACATTCCAGCTTAATGATGCTGTCCCGAGGACTTCTGTAGAGGGAAAATGGTTCGATAAACTCCTATAAACGTAAGAGAACGAATCGATTTGAACACATCCAAATACGAGCGGGTGATCTAGGTCACGTGACCCCAAAGTCTGAACCCACGGTGTCTCAAAACCGCAAATATTGTAAGGGATAATTCATATAACGACAAACAAAGTGAGCTTAAGTTTTGTATGGCCAAATTACAGGGTCTTTTGCCAGCTGGAAAAGGGTTAAAGCCCTCACGGTGACCAGTTTTCATTATCTACTCAGTTGATGACATCAAATTACCTTGTCACCTCCACCGACGCAACAGCACAGTTCTTTAGAAACTTACCCCCTTTATTCGGTTTACAGTGTGCTTTTTTTATTGCATTTTTATGTGACATGAAAATGACTAAAGTTTGCCAGAGAAAGATAAATTTAATCTTATTTTGTGATCAAGTGACTGATTCTACTGAAACTGTCAAAAAAGTGCGATGAACTAATCAAAATGACTGAAACCGAATGAACTGTCAGCCAGAAAGGCGAAGACCGTGACGGCAATTATTTTATTAGTAAGGTGAATGAAAGCAACAGTGGCCAGAATTGGTCTACCACTGGGATTGCGATCTGATAATCTTGACGAAAAGTTTTTTAAGTTTGCAAACCCAGGAAGTAGTTTTTAAATTTTCCGGAGGTTTTTCAGCTTAACAAGGGTCAGTTGAAGAGTTTTAACCACTTAAATTTATTTCGATTGCGAGAATTTAACTTTAATTTTTTTTATCAGCATTATTAGACCGCACCACGACTAGAGCGGCAAAATCGGAAGAAAACAACATCGAGCCGTGAGCACTGATCAAAACAACGTCCAGCTGTTTTGTTTACTCGTGGTACATCAACCATATTTGTTTCCATTGCCTCAGCTTGACTCAAAACTTTCATGGAATCCTCGTTAAAATTTACAGAAAGAGTTAAAAGTGCTTAAACTTGGCAGAGACTATCAAGTGAAAACCGAAATCGTAGACAACGAGGATTGTCATAAATCTTGAGTGCACATTCACTTTGCAAGTTGTTTTTATTCTTATCACTTAAACAATATATTCAGTAATATCTACATGAAAATTTAATTACTTTGAGGCTACCATTTTCTTGAAGCAAAAACATAGCATTTATTAGCATTATTAATAAACTTGGCAGAAACTATCAAACAAGTAATGTTGTATGGGTCAACTAACTGGTCAAACTGCTCAGCTGATAACTTAACGAGAATCCTGCAAAAACGTGCTGCCCGAGTAATTTTGGGAGCTGACACAAGATCAAATAAATTAATTTTAAAAAATGAATTTTCATAAATTAGGGAGGCTCCCATTTTATGATGAAGCTAAAATCAATAAGTGCTCACTAGTCCTTAAGCGCCTTCAAGGAAACGGCCCCAGCTACATGTATGACCTTCTTAAATGCAATACAAATTTACACACACGCAGTGGGCAGTATAGTGCCTTAAACCTCGTCTGCCCCAGATATAATCGTGTATCTGAGGGAGGGAGAACTTTTAGCGTGTCCGCAACCAGGCTCTGGAACTCTCTGCCTATTAACCTTGAGAAAGTAACATGTGTAACCTCATCTAGAAAGGCTATTTAATTACATTTTTTAACCAGATACAATGACGTTGATCATTTTAGCGTAACTGAAACTTAATTTTATTCTTAGTTTTATGCTAATCCAACATTTCATAACCTTCCTCTCGCTCGACCTATCCCAACTGTATTCTTATTGTAATTATAGTTTGTAGATATTCATTATAAGAATATCTTTATAAGTGTAATATAGTTTTTACTATTGTTAGTCCTATTCATACATACACTTATACTTCCTTTTCTTTACGACGTGTACTTTGTTACTTAACTTTGTTTTACAAATTTAGTTTGAGGGCCACTAGTTACTCAGTTGAAGCGCTGTCACGTGTCACCCTCGTTCAATAAAGTTGATTGATTGATTGATTGATAGCAACTTTTCCTTCTCGGCGAGCAGTTTGCGGAATTCTGATCGAAGGCTTTAAACAGAGCAACCAGTTAGTTAAGGTGATTTTTAAAAATAAAATTTGATGATATCAAATAAAACCTTTGTCGTTGTTTTCAGCGCTCAAAGTGTCCTCTTTGTTTCCTCCAAACCAAGTGCTTTTACCCAATAAACTCTGGAAATTCGTCCCGTGTGGTCCCAAATCACAGTTTTCTATGGGTATACTTAGTAAGAAAACCCCTTCGGACGGCTGGTATGTCGGCTGATAATGTCCGCGGCTGAGAGACTGTCCGAAAAATGAATAAAAAGTTTCTAAATTGAAGGAACTGAGCTTAGCAAGAATAATGGTCACTGATGCCAGTGTTGCCATGTCAGGCATTACAGACAGAAGCATGTAAAGTCACCACACTTCGTCTGGTTTCTGATCAGATCACCGATGCCGGTGCTGTCAGACTGTGTCCATGGCAAGCATTACAGACAGAAACATGTAAAGTCACCAAATTTGGGCTGGAGAGTTTAAAATCACTGATACATCTCGGAAGCGAATCAGAGATGTGTCGGAACACTTTAATATTCATCAAATCAACTAGAAATTCATGAAAATACAGAAATGGTTCAAACAACGCCTGAAATAAGTACTCTTAGGACCTATCATACTTTATCGTATGGGACATCTTGAAACGTTCGAAGAAAGAAAAACTACAACGAATCATTTATGCAACCTCTAGGAAAGTATTTTTAGATAAGGTTTGCCCAAAATAAGAGAAATGGGATATGATTTGACTTTTATAAAGGACTTAAATTAAGTTCATATGCGAGCGCTTGATGTGAAATCGCTAATGAATTTGTAAAAAATTGAGTGTTTCTTTCTCGGTTGAAAAAACGCTTCAATAGTTTTTATTGTAAGCCAAATGTTGTTGATTTCCAGCTTTGACATTTCATCGTGGTCCATGATGGTGTGGTTGTAAGCAGGTCATAAAATTTAGCGAAAGAACGAAAGAAATCCATATAACGGAAATTAAGTGCTAAAACTTAAGCTTTTGTACTTGGAGAGAGATGTAGATGCTATCCTTTCGATGCCAGTCATGTTTTGGCAATAAAACCAACAAAAGTCTCCACATCCTTGGGGTGTACCTATTAATTTCTGACTATATTTTGGTGACTCGAATACGGTTGAATCGGCTTGGCCAGTCAAGTTTGTTTTTAAAATATACTGCCCAAGTGAAAGTGGTGAGAAGACGGAGGTAAACAGTATCAATGATAGACGTTCACAGACGATCGATCGTTTGTCGTCACCGTTCACGCTTTACAGAGCACGCGAAACTTGGCATTATGATGGTTCTGAATTCAGGTTTATAATTCCAACTAGGACACGCACTATTCACTCGATTGCGGGCAACAGTCACGCACTTGTCGCAAATGCTCTAGCAGTCGTTCGAATTAAATGAGAGCGAAAACTCAAAGAGAAATTTTCAAGTTTCCTTTTTCTTTTAAATTTCTTTGGTACAGCGCTTTCTCATACAAAACGCATTTTCAACATCATACAAGTAAGGAGTCTTTGTGAACAAGCTGAGGAATGTTTAATTTGCTTTCCAATACATTACAGTAGTGTCCTGGTATCATAAACAGCAATTACTTGCAGCCAGTGTATTTTCTGCACCTTTTTTATATCCTCAACCTTATAGACACAACTCCAATGTAGCCCCATACCTCATTCTACATTTTTTACCCTCCCACTTTAGTTCAAGCCGCAATGTATTTTGTAACCATGCCGTCAAAATCACACTAAACTAGCAAAAGCAATTATTTGTTTTTTGCCAAGTTTGTTTGACAAGGTTTGAATGCCATTGAGCAAGGTATGATTCCAAGTCGGAGACACTTGAGTAAAGCTACATATAAGTATTGTATACCCGACGCTAATAACACTAGCACGCACACAAATCTAACGGAAGTAATACTATCCCACAAGTATAGTCGATTAAGTCTGAATGCCATTAGGCAGCCATCTTGGAATAAAATACGGATATGTGAGGAGGCCATTCTTCTCCCGCCAATGGTTCTTGTCTTGCAAATACGACTGAATATGGTCCATCAGATGACAATAGTATTTATTGACCAGGTTCACAGCCTTAGTGTCGTCAAGCTCGTTGCCGTAGTCAAACAAAGAATCAAACCGCAAACTTCCCAGACTATTAAATGCAGCAGACTGGATCTGCAAAAAGAAATCATTTAAGATCAAGCGTACAACGCTGTAGTCGTGTTTACACAAGCAAGTTATCCACCAAACTTTTCTTAGCTAGGAAATGTTTTTAGTAGTGTCAGTGGAAAAAACCACAACTCCTTCCTCGACAAGTGACCGAGTTACTCGTGAAAGATAAATTCATCGAGGTAAAAATATTTTTAGTAGGGATGAATTAAGGATGTTTATTAAAGTTAGATTTTACCCAACTGCTCCTTTAAAGTTGTTGATGACGATGGGGAAACCATTTCACTTATTTTGCAACAGTGTTTTCCTTTTCAGGCACCTTGTTAGTGCCAGTTTTCATCGGATTTATCGGTGATTGCACCAAACACAAAGGCAAGAAACATTATTTCCTAAGAAATCGTTATTTTGATGGACATACGAAGAGGTGAAATACTGAAATGATTCAGAGTAGAATCCATTATACCGTTTATAAAGACGTATGTCAAAATCAGAGCTTCCTAGTGAAACTCTCGATGAAAGCTCATTTCCACGAAGAATGGCAAACTAATCATGCAAATCTTGCTCCAAACCACAAACTAAAAAGAGGAACTAGAATCAACAAAACTTTTACTCACTGCACTTGCAACTCTGTTTGGCAGTCTCAGAAACGAGAATTGTCCATCTTCCACTCTGGAGTCGTTGTACAGTTTAGTTGGTTGGTTGGGGATATATTCTGGGTAATCCGTAGTGACGTAATTAACCGACGCGTGATAGATAGTCACATGCGCAATGAAACGACTAAGGATCTCGCAGAGCTCCCTTTTGGAATCAACACTTGGTGGCAAACCTTTGATCTGTAAGGAAGAGAACGAAACGTCTTTAGCCTTAGCGGTAACTTAAAACATGAAAGCATTTGCATAGGGCGTATATTTCAGGTAAATAATTTTACATACAAGAAATACGATCGTCTGGTATGATCGTGTAAGTGAGATTAGCCTGAAGAAGACCGTCATCGGTAGTTGTGACGGACATTTGGACAACTGATGGAAATCATCAGTAACTAATAGAATTAGGAGTTGTTTTTTCTTCGAGTATCAATATAAGGTTTGTGACAAGATGTAAGTCAGTTTTGCCACGGAGGGCCGGATTGACTACAAGATCCTGGTAGGATAAATCTGTCACTTTCGATCCATCAGTAAAGTTGAGTCGTTTTGATGGGTTCATTTGTTGAAAACATTAACAAAAAAGACGAACTGACAAACAGACAAACACTTTTTTTCACTTAGTGATCTGAAGCAAACTATAGGAAACCTTTTGGGTGTACTGTTAATGTAGAAATGTTTTCTTCAGATCTTGACGTTAATGATGGGGAATGATACGGATGATTAAAAGTTTTTCGGTAGTTGTGGCTAACAGTTTAACACCTGGGCGTGAGTCGTCATCAGCATCACATAAGAAGCTTTGTGTAAGTCCAGAAAGTTTATAATTCTTGTTAGCAAAAACTGATTGGCCAATTTTTCGATGTGCAATTTACAATGTGAAATACTCAAAAAGCGTAAGTCAGTCGCAATTGGTCAGTTTCGATCTGTTGGCAAAGTTAGGTCGTTCAGCTCCAACAAAGATATGACTTTAACGATTTTTGTTACCCCTAGGTTTCGCTATGAACTGCTTTTCCAGTGCTGATCTTAATCAAACAATCTATAAGGAACCTTGTGAGTGTATGGGTGATGTTGAATAAGTTTCCAATTAAGACATCAATGATTCACCAGATGGGGAATAGATAAGGATCCGTTTGGAACATCTAGAGGTTTCAATACCCCGCTTTTATTAATATACCTGTCCAATTCCTCCATTTGGTCCAGTTCCATCCAGTGACACCTCATTCAGGTACGCTTGCAGTTCCACATCTTCCTTCACGCTTTCATCATTTCTGTAATATCTAAACGAATAAAATCACGAAATTTGAATTTGATCTTTTGCTCCCTACTTTGATTGCCATAAGTCTGGATTGACAGGTTAAAAGCGCTGCGTTATAACATGTGCAAGGTATAAAATTTGAACCAATCATTTCACAAATTCGTCATTTCATTTCCTTGTTGATTTTCTCCGTCCTGAGGAATTTTTGTTCCTTTTTGCTTTTGTATCGTATTAACTTTTGTTCCCAAGTGTCTTCCAAATTAAACATAGCATCGATCGGCATAAAAGAAAAAAAAATGAAACCAAAACTCCTGCCTTTATTTGGAATCATCGTATGCCGTCATCATTAACATTCAGCATCCAAAAAAGTTGCCCATTTTTGTGTTTATCTATCTGTTATACTATTCACGAGGAAATGCCTTTAATGCTCTTCCTAATATGGATTTAGAACACCAACTTACAGCTTCACTTACAAGTTAATGTAACTCCTCACTAGATCTTCAATTACCGCTAATATCACCAAGCCATCATCTCGGAACGGATAGTATGGTAGAAGATTCTTGTCGAACACACCACGTTTCTGGTTAAAATAAAACAGCCCTATCTTGATTGAAATACTTAAATCTTACACCTAAAATATATAAATAAATTATACAGATGCGCTTATGATAGATCTCCCCGGAGGATCAATACCTTGGCGTCGGTTGTGAGAGCTTGTGTGTCTCGGTAACCCCTAGTGCTATGCATGCGGGAGATTCGTCTCCTGGTAGGGCCACCCAAGCTGGACAGGTAGAAGGGTAGAGACCAGACAGAAAGTGATCACTGGCCCTCCAGGTTGGGGTTTGGGCACACCAAAATTACCTTGTTATACTCCCCCACCGGCGCAACAACATAGTTTCTTTAGAAACTTACCCCGTTTATTCCTTTAAATTCTTGCGTAATTGAGGTTATATAGCTAGGTATCGTGAGGGATAAAGAGATACCTTGATTTCTTCCCTGAAGTCAGTTATTTCCCATGATGTCAACGGATGTACATCTCGAATAAGCTTCAAAGCTCCTTGTTTTCCGTATGCAAACAGCAAAGCTGCGAAGCCTGTATCGCCTAGAAGAACAGGTATTCCAAAGGTATTTGGGATAGTTACTTCTCGGCAATGATACTTCAGCATTTGGTTCAACGGGTGCTTGGGCGGCAGGGTACGTTTTAAAGAGACGCAAAAGGGCTCCACAAAGAAATGGATCTATAGGGTTGTAAGAAGACATACTTCACTTATCCATGGATATCAACTCAACTATCATCGATATAACACTTCATATTCAGCAAAGGCTAATTTGAAACTGATGGTAAATTATTTTCCCAACACCAATCTTAATCCTACACCTTGGCCCTTAATCGTTTTCCCTGATTCTGTTTTTCTTTTAAATTTGTTTGTTTTTTGAAATAAGTATTGAATTGTTTCATGAAATTAAGTTTTTGTGTTGTATCACCTCTTTGCTGTGTTTTTGTTAACCAGCCATTTCGTTAACAGGGGCCGTGAATATATAGGCGAGTGCAGTAGGTATATCGCATCCGATAGCCAAAAGAGGGCTATTGGGATCTGTTTATGCCCCCATGGAAAAATTAAAAACAGAAAGGAAAAGGAAAAAAAGGATGGTTCTACTCAGAAGAATCCTAAATCTGTCAGCTAAAATGTAAATAAATTTGATCAAAATTGGGTGTTGATATTTTTCCTTCAGTTGTTACCTGAAATATGAATCAGGCCTCCCTGATTCCGGCTAAATGAACCGTTAGGCTGATTTTACCTTGGCAAGATGTTCCGCGAATTGAGCATATCCGATGTCTGTGATCTGAACATTAAGCTTGGCAAGTAACCAGTTGTCTCCATCGGCTGGAGTATACACGGATGAATCTATCAAAGATGATATATTCATAACGTTAAGGTAAGTCTACCAAGGCTTTTGCCTCGAGCTGGATTACGAGTTATAGAGGCACCATGATCGAGTAGTTAGGTATCAGGAATTCCTCCACCCATTGGTGATATCTTTTTTAAATGCAGATATGGGTCTTATGCAATGAAGTTTGTCTCATCATTTCCCCAAACGTCTACTGTGGCTAACCTGGTGTGTGGTCCATTTGTATGGCAACAGGTACAAGTTCATTCTTTTTGCCTCTAACTGTCTTCGACGCAAAAAGTGCAATGGGGGAAAGAAAGTTCCACATCGTCCTCCTTTGGTCTCTTTCTGTGAGGTCAGGAGCTCGACCCAAATCGTCACACAACTCATAACGAAGAGCGTAAATACGACCCTGCTTTATGGCCTAAAATACAACAAAAAAGGGATTATGCCGTATGAGTTGAAACTTTCCTGGTCCTACTTGTCGTAATCAAAGACTTAGATAAATGAAGATGAAAAAACTAATTTTAAAGGCTGAGAGGGACTATTGGCGAAGAGATTTTCATACTCACTCACGACACAGACTTCTGCTAATTTAACAAATCAAGCGAACATACATCTTCCAAAGAATCACTAGTTCCCAAAGCCGCTCTGACGGCACCATCCCAGTCAAAGTCAGGGTTCATTGTTTCTTTCAAATGACTAAGATCCAGTCCTGGTATTTCTGGTTCTGGTTCTGAGAAAATAGGATATTTGATCATGTCAACGTAAGCTTGACTGAACATCGAGAATTATAGCGAAATGGCACCCGCGGGCTTAGAGGGCCACGCCCAACCAGGATGCATTGCATGAGTACTGGCCTTTCTCAGCAGTTTTTGTATTACAGAAAAGGAAAGCTTACCGTGTGCGTAATATTATTCGACTAAATATTTGCAATCGTGATAGAGAACCGGCTTTTCATACCCTCATCTGGTTTCTTCAAGTATCTATCGTCTGATACGGTGAATATATGAAGTTCATATATTTTGAACTGCGTTTATAGATACGTATGATGCACGATCCTCGCAGTAGAGAACGCTATTTATGCAATAGCGAGAATCAGACTATATGAACTTCATATATTCACAGTATCTGATACATTCACAGTACCTGATTTTTTTTTTCAGGTCTGATTTTCGCTATTGCATAAATAGCGTTCTCTACTGCGAGGATCGTGCATCATACGTATCTATCGTCTGTTTACTACGTATTTTCGTTATTTCTTTTCGCGTTCGCGACAACGAAACCATCGTAAAAAGGTCATCCTGCACGAAGCCACCGTATCATATGGCTGACTAGATCAATGTAAGAACATGGAGTGAGCGAAAGACAGCGCTAGCTTTGGGATTTAGCAAGAAAACGATCAAGGAGTTTGCAGAAGCCTTGCTACACAGCATTTCGGAGGAAAAGCAAATATAAAGCTCCTCTCAGCCTCTTGGGGGATGGCCGGACGTGGAAACATTTACAATCGATCCTCAAGCCTAATCCCATGTAAGTTTTTGAGTGACCTTCCACTCCCGGTGAGACAAATTCAGAGATACATTTCTTCTAAAGCTATTATATTTTGAAAACCTGTGGGTTTTTATCGAACCTGGAGCCTGACGAATTTATTCATAGATGGTGCAGCGCTTCTCCTTTTACGAATTCCTTCTTTGAGCCTGATGAATGACACGAATAAAAATTCAAGTATTCGAAGGACTTCGTCTCTTTGTAATGCGTTTGGACGCGAAGGGTCGATTCCCTGTTAAACCTCTCGCTTTCATTCACTTTTCGGTCCAAGAATATAACTTCTGAGTCTGATATTTCAGCCGTGATCAGTGATTGCATCGTGCTACAATGTGCAGAATCAAGAGAATATAATCTCTGGACAGAATGTAGCTGTTTGCCCGTCCTACAAATTCTTCCCTTTTTGTCTTTGGTTCTTTTCCACAGACAGAAAACGTCGTCACTATACCTCTTCTAAATTCTTTGCCGTTTCCATTTGGTGTGTGAGAAAAAGTATCGAGTTCCCGGATAATAACAATAACAATGGTGCGCAAAGCACTCTGGTTGAGCGTGGTTCTTTGACGGTAAGTTAGGTCCCCTAAAGGGCTAAAGAAGTCTCGTACCCAGACCTTTCACGGCCAAGCCGTTACGGTTACACGATAAGATTAAGATCTGGATACGAGATCAGGGCTGTGCGTGGGTTTAAAGGTGTGAGTCTTAGAGCACACTCTAAAACTCACACATTGATCCCACGCACAGCCCTGATCTCGTGTAAGTATACAACTTGACTATTTAGCCATGTCCAGTCCTTTTCTATAAGAACTCGTAGAAATACCACAACGTGTAATGCTAAGTGTTGCTGATGCAAAAACGTGAGCATGCATTTTTAATTAAAGTATGTTAAGTGTAGGATTATTTTAAAATTTTCATCAACAGATGAAATTGAAAAATCAATCAAAAGAAAAAACACAATAAATGAATGAGTTAACGGAAAACAACGCAGTGAAGTCAAATTTAAGAACACGAATCATCAGATTAAGTTTCATTGTACCTGCACAGTATCCCCATTTTCTCTTCCTTGTAAAACACCATGGCCTGTGGCTATCTACAGTCGTACACTGACGGTAAACTCTACCACGATATGTAAAAGGGAAACGACAGCATTTCCCTCGAGTTGTCTTTGCGGCACATCCTAAATGGTACAAATAAAAAATCGTCTTCATCACTAACGTAGGACAGACCATCAGGTTTTATATACATACCCACACTACCTCGGTCTGGCAGTTACGCAGCCTGAGACTATCAGTGGGCAGTTCGGTGTCTGTCCGTCCGTCCGTCCATCAGTCACTCCATGCTCATGTGAGTTTGTATGATTCTCAGTCAGTTGGCTAGTCTAATGACCCATAATGCACCACAATGATCCCACTGTCAGCTGCCCTGGGCATAGGTTTGTCATGTCACTAGTCTGAAGTTCATATTTCACTAGTTAGGATTTCATCAGGCTCCCCTGAAAATTCGCCGGTATCCTTTTATACTCCTGAGCCGGCTTGTTCAAAGCTGGGTTAAGATAACCCAGGGTTAGTGTGAAATTTGATTTCAGATCTGAGAGCTTTAAAAGAAAACTCAGTTTAATTCCATACGTCCACAGTTTTATGTTTGAATGCTGTTAAAAGAATTGGGAAAATTGTCCCTCAACGGCTTTTGAACAGAGAAATGTAGAAACCGGGATTACAATTTAATCGGCCTTCGAATGACTGGACCCTGGGGAGAGGCACTTTGAGAGTAAAGTGTTTTGCTCAAGGACAATACGCATTGACCTGGGCGGGTCTCGTTCCCAGACCTCTCGACCCAGAGTTCAGTGCACTATTCATTAGGCAACCGTGAGTCCTTGCGAGGCACTTGGCTCGAGTACAGACTTGACCCTCAGTTAACAATAAGTTCTACCTTGCTGCCCTTTGATGATTACCCGTCTGATTATCAACGGGTTATTCCCTGCTAGACGCTGCTGAGTAAAAAATCTATCACTGATCCATTGGGTCTTGTTGTCTATAAATGCTTCGTGCCTTGAAGCTGGCCTCACATATTCCTGGAGGTAGAAAACATAAGTTTAATTAGTTTGCTTAGTTGGACCAAATGAGACCAGCGCAGAGCTACGCTATGTAGAGGGAAGATCCAAGCGTATGGGAACAAATAGCTTGAACCTTTTTCTTCAGAGTTTGTTCTGTTTTGTGAGTGTGGAAAGTTTCTTGTGGTAAAGAACTGCTAAAAAAAATTTGAATAAGGAGAGCTTTGCCAGTGGCTGTGATGTCCGATCGTGGAGCTCTCCTACAGGTCTCAAAAAGAAGAGCTTGACGTCGGTTCATGCGTCAATAGGGAAGAGAATGATATTTACCCCAAGTACTGGCTCCAGAACTGTCTGAAAAAATTCTGACATCTTGAGATAGTCCGACAATCCAGTTATTTCTTGTCCCGCGGTTGCGTTATTGTACCTCTGCAAAATCCCGTTGCTTGTCTGTGTCATTCCCACGTATGCTCTGGTGTAGTAGCTAATAAATGGGTCCTTTAGTGCGACAGCTCCCAGCTCAGAAAAGGTCATGTTCAACAGCACAAAGCCGTATGGACTTGGTTTCATGGTATATGTTTCTTTGAGTTTGTCGAGAGCAGCATTTCTAATGGATTTACACTCAGGAGAGGCGTGTTGAGGCAGAGACACCTCACAATCGGCGGCTGAGGCATACCTTGAACAATAACAAAGAAAAAATCATTCAGAATGGATGGCAGGGACCATTCTTATTTCTCGCCTAAGCAAAGGGGGAAGTTAGGAGTTTTTTTTTCGCGGGAGAGGTCAGATGTCTTCAGGGGGAACGGATGTGGGGGATCGATCGTCGCTTACAGAGTTTAAAGGGAATACTGTAGAAAATTGACAGCCAGTAAGGGGGAACATTAGAATTCTATAAAGCCTAGTGACGTCACCGACGTCCTTCGAATCCCCCTTCCTCTTCCCCCTCCCCTTCTCGTTCCTCTTTCCCCTTCCCCTTCCTCTCCCCCTTCCCCCTTCCCATCTCCTTCTCCTTTCCCTTCCTTTCCCCTTCCCCTTCTCCTCCCTCTCCCCCTTCCTCTTACCCTCCTCCCTTCCCTCCTCCCTTCCCTCCTCCCTTCCCTCCCTCCTTCCCCTTCCCCTTCCTCTCCCCCGTTCACGTGATTAATGATGATCAGTCCTTTAATCTTGTAGACTGTTTTGGTTCTTTTTCACTTGAGGTGACTATTTTTTTTTCTAAAGAAAAAAACTTCGATACACGAAGAAAATAACCTGCAGAGCAGTCGTAGGTAGGGCGAGCGAGTGCTCTGTATTTTCTCAGCAAAAAGTGGCCGCCATCTTTGATTTTTATGGCAGCGGAAGGCTGGGAAGAGAAAGATATTTGTACCAAGGGAATGACTGATGGTCAAAAATAAGGAGAGGAGCTGGGGTGGGGGAGTGACTATTCGCCATTCCGCAGCCCCCTACCCCTACCGTCCACTCCAACTTAAACATGGCATTCGGACAAACGATTACGAGCTTATAACGTTAACTCGCCATAATACGACGCCTGCACTGCAGGCTACAAAGAAAGAAAAGCACCTGCTTGAAACCACTAGAGATGTCAACGGTGATTTGTTTTGTAGTCAGGAATAACCCTGTTTCCAAGATGTATTGTTATTTTTGACCTAGCTTGCCAATGTTCGGGCCCGGACCCACAGTGGGAGGATATCACGCCCCCCAGTGCGACTGGACTTGTGATGAGACCACCCTACTAAGGACATTTTTGTTATGTTAGTATTATGAGATAGGAACATGTGCTTTTCGCTTGAAGTTCGCAGTCTTTTCGTTGGATTAAAAGGAGTGATTTAAACCGATGTCGAAAGTTGAAGTTATTTAGTAGTCTGAACAAAACAGCCATAGCTATGTTTGAATAAAAAGTCTTTGTAACGTTACTGGTGTAAATGTGTTTTGTTGTTGTTGTTTTTTTTTAACGCGCTCTAATGTAATAATGTAAGAAGTAGATTAATTAGTGTCAGTCATTAATTTAAAGTATCCGACAAATAATTTAATATTTCAAATAACGTAACGTAATTAGTAATATCATAAATAAGGTAACTTAACCAGTTGTATTGTTGGTAAATCAACATATTCAGCAGTAATGTAACTAATGCATTGTAATATGTAAGTAGTTCTGTAAGTATGCTAACGTAGTTAGTAGCATTGCTGCGGATAATGTATCGTAAATTGTATCTACAAGGTTGTCTACTTTTCTAAATATTGCTTCAGTAGTTTGAATAAAAATGAAGTAATCTATAAAGAAAAAAAAATCATATTTGAAGTGTACTCTTGTTTGTGAGCTTGACGGCAGAATTCCAAGCCTTTCTCCCTTTCCTTCATCAAAGGAACGCTTTCTCACTTTTTCCTCACTATCTCTAAACTTGAATACGAGCGCAGATTACCAGAAGGGTGTTGTTGATCTGTTTAAGCTCCATGTTTCACAATATTATGCTAACTACATATGATGCACGATCCTCGCAGTAGATAACGCTATTTAAGCAATAGCGAAAATCAGACTTGAAAAAAATCAGGCCTGTACAGGATTCGAACCACTGACCTCTGCGATACTAGTGCAGCGCTCTACCAATTGAGCTAACAAGCCAACTGGGAGCAGGCCGTTAAGGTGGTCTTCCACTCAAATTTTAAAAAAATTCAGTTTATGCTTTACCTAAGTTATTTAAGTACCATTGGAGAGATCACCTCAAACTGATACTTTTAAGAATTTTGATAGACATGTCGTTGCCATGGTAACCAAGTTTTGGGGCCCCAACTGTGAAAATAATGGTGTTCTTGTAAAAAGGATATCTCAAGAACTAGCGGTCCTATTCACCTGAAATTGGTATCAAAACTAAGTACAAAGATGGCTTTATGTCATGAACCTCAGAAAACCCATATTTTTTATGCCAAGCTATTATAAAATTGCAACTGTTCCTTGATTACAACATTTTTGTTTGTATTATCACCATGGATACATCTGTCAACAACCATGTAACTAAAAATCACTAATAATTTTAGGTTCACAACACAGAACTATACTCAAGCAAACCTCCCTGAAAATTTCATCCCTTTTGGTTTAATACTTTTCAAGAAATCCTTTTTGCCGTGACGGGCACTCTCTCAAAATTGCAAAACTGAGAAAATCAAGTTTAAAGATTTAAGTTGATCAATCAAAATAATCACTAAAGCAACTGGTGCCTTTTGGAAAGTTTAAGCTAAGCTCTTTGATGTTCTCATTAAAATGCACCAGGTGCATATATGTCACCCTCCTTTTCCTGGGATTTGTCATTTTTTTTCTTTCTTTTTCCCCTGAGTAGCCTCCTCCTTGTCTTGTTCTTCTCTTGGAACTTGTATTCAGCTTTCAAAACACGAATCTTGTCCAACTGCTGGCATTCATTTATACAGAATTCACCTGGGGGAATTCCAAGACTCTCAAACACTTTAATAGCTGCTCTTGAACCAATATTAAAGTGAGCGACAGCATCATAAACCCCCAGCTGCAGTACTTCAGAACCAACAAACACCCCCTTTGGCACACGCTCCCAAACCATACCATTGAGTGACTCATTCTGGTTTTGAGTCTTGCCATCAAGACATTTGCTGAGAAGGCTGTCCTCACTCAACCTTTTATAAATGGGTTTGATTTCCTCTCTGACATCTAAAGGTAGGCCAGTTCCATGTTTGAAAGTGTTTGTCCTATTGACCTTGTCCCGCTGAAAACCACACCAGCTTTCAGGACCCTCAGGGCAATGCCCATGGTAATTACTGTCTGCAGAAGAAGCACAGTGAAACAAGCTGGCATAAATTGCCTTCTTCATGGCAGCAAGATCACCTGAGTTGCTTCGAATGGCAATTCCATAGTAATTTTGCAGTCTGTCAATCATGGCATCTGTCAGCCTGCCTTTCCCACCCATCCCTTTCTTTTCCTTCTTTAACTTTCGTAAAGCTGTTCCCAGTTGTTTTTGAACATGGCCAACACATTCCTTCTTTTGAACTTCAATATCATAGACTTGGTATACATCTTTGACTAATGAGTAACTTTTGCTGTCACCATCGCCATAATATTCATCATACTGCAGCTTATGCAGATCTACTGACCTTTGAAACATTCGAAGGGTGCCTTCTGGTTCCATAGCTGGTGCTGAACCCTTAAAGTTTGCCTTGCAAGAGGCTCTGTGGTCTGCTCTCCATGCAGTAGTTTCTGGGGTGTCAGGATCATTTTCATGCTCCCTGCACTTGATACAAACTTTGCTTAGGGGCTCAACATCTACCACTTTCCCTGTATCCATGCTAATAGCACTCACACAGCCATTTAAAGAAGAAAAGCCTCTTCTCTGCCATGTTCCATCAACAGACACTCCACATCTTGCTATGCCCTCATCTGAACCTGGCTTGATATCGTGAATCTCTCTTGCAGTATCACGCATTGTCTCCAGTGAGATCTTCTTTACTGCTCGGAGTATTTCTTTATTATGGCGAGCATATGGTGTAGGTCTAGGAGGTGGCGGCATGTTCATAAGTCCACAAAACCTCTTACCTGCCGCACGTCCACAACCAACAGATCTTGAAGCATACACAAATCTTCTGTTTACTTCAAAGAAACGGCCTATTTGAGCTGAAGTAAAGAATTCCATAGACCAACCACACGAGCAGCAAAGCAAACGAAGATTCGAGGCACAACCTTTGCGTTTCATAGCTTGCTCTTGTAAAATTAAATCACAAACAAAGCATTCTTTGCATGGCATACATTCCATCACAGAAGACAAAATTCTCATAGCTACAAACCGAAATCCACTTATGATTGACTCCTTACACTCCTTGATACCCTCAGAAGATGCGGTGGTCAGACCTGCTGGAATCTTGCGGGCAGAAGCTGAACATTCTTTCCCAAGACCTTTGGTGCTGACACTCGTTTTTTCCTTCTTCGAACGCTTCGATTCAGTAGAGTACTGGTTTCCACGATATTTACGCTTTTTTGTGTGACCAGAACGAGCCTTTGGTGGCATTGATAAATAAATTATCAAGCAAAATCGCAATAGGAATAGAGTGAACGAATACGACCAAAATGGTGGATGATAAGTTGGGAAATAGTGTCGCCACATATCATCCGCCATTTTGGGTGCTCGTAACTCACTGCATGTATGCCTGATTGAAATGTCAATAAACAACGGGAATAACCAGGGAGGGGTCCCAGGAGAAATTCCGTCGTTTCCTTTTGACTGCAACTGCGTTTTGTTTTCATAAACAAACCGTTGCTATGGTCGTTGCTAAGGTGAAAATTCATACTCCCTAAGGAATTTAGCAAAATTTTTGACTTTACCTCCTGAATATGGAAAAAAGGAAGCTGTAGAATGAAAGAGTAATGGTTAAAGATACCAAAAAGCACCATTTTCAAAATGAAAGTCTTTCGACAAAAAATACAAATTTTTGAGTGGAAGACCACCTTAAGTTGATGCGTAACAGTTAAGTTGATTTGTAACAGTTGGCTTGTTAGCTCAATTGGTAGAGCGCTGCACTAGTATCGCAGAGGTCAGTGGTTCGAATCCTGTACAGGACTGACTTTTTTTTTTTTTTTTCAAGTCTGATTTTCGCTATTGCTTAAATAGCGCTATCTACTGCGAGGATCGTGCATCGTATGTATCTAATACCGCAGTACAAAATATATGAACTTCATATATTTCATTGTATCTCATTATGCTAACTATTTATGCATCACTATTGTTCTCAAATAGCATCACTATATAATGATCCCTAACCAGTCTAGCAATTAACATAAAGATAAATGAAACAAATGAATAGACCATTTTCGAGCGTGAAGAAAACAGACGAAAGAGGTTGCAGATCAAAAGGATGTTTTTATCGAATGAGGGTGAAACAAAGTGACGCTAAGCCTAAAAATAAATAAATTTTTGAAAATCTCCAAAGAAATTGGCAGAATGGGACGCGATGGTAAATTTAGTAATACGGGGTGCCATAATGTTTGGCTTCGCTCGTTAACGCGAGCATGCACAAAAGATGCAATACTGATGACTGACAATTCGTTGCACGTAAACAACTGACATAACCAAAACAATACAAATCTGAAGTTATATTGTTGCAGAATAAAATTATGCCATTTTCTTCATTCTTGGTCGCAGGCCCTCCTTTTTTACTGGGGTCTTGCCACAAATTTGTTCACGCTCGTGTTTTAAAGTTCGTAGATACTCTTGACGTTTTTACAGCCCATGTTACATTTGCCTTTCATTTGTGGAAAGAATTGGAGCTTGTGCCTCAACTCCCTGTATCACTGACTAGACTTGGGGCGTCCCAAAACATATTTAACATTTCATATTCATTGAAAATGAAGCATTTGTCTTTTAAACGCGGACGGACAGAAACTTACGTTTTGAAACCATTCGCAAATTACTTCTTTTCTAACATGCCCCGGTTGACGAAATTTTTTATGAAGTCGTTTTAGAAAAGCAAAATTACATTTATCTGACGTGTTTGCTTGCTTGCTTATTTGATAACAGTCTCGAAAGTAGTGTAGCCGGTCTCAATGGGGTTAACCACTAGCTTGAAAAGGGAATGAACTAGGCATATGCCCTAAAGAAGGGCAAAAATCTAACCGTTAGCCGTAAAAGACATCACCCTAGTGATATGCCCTCGATGGTCATGCACTTCACGTCTCCATGGTAATCATTGTGGTTGTTATGAATTTCCCTCCAAGTAAAGGGGTTTTCAGGGATGATTTATAAGGTATTCTCAATTTTCATCCCTGTTATAAAAGCAACCCATACTCTTCTCCCCATTTTATTTTTCAAAAAGTAAATTAAAGTTACATTCCACAAGAAAGATAGACGTTGCTCAGATACACCTATGTATCTTTTTTTTTTTTTTTTAGTCGTCACTTTTTGATGCCACAATTGCAAATACTTCGTAGATGTTTTCCAAGTTCTTAATCAGGGACACTTACTTAACAAATTGTTTTTCGCTGTGAAATTAAACCTCTCATATGTTAATAAATTTGATAAAAATATGCATAATTGATTGCATTCTCAGAAGTGTGTCAAGGTGTCGTTGTTTCATTTTAATTAAGAAAAAAATCAAAGCGTGAGCTATACTGAAAGAAAGAGACGCGTACGATAACCAAATATTACAAAAATCCTTTAAGTCCTGTTTTTTCTTCTGCCCCATTCAATGAGTGAGGCGCTCGAAAATTCCAGAAGTCTTGGGCCTCCAAAAACGGCTATGATCATGACGAAAGAAAATATGAACCGGTGGCCCTGAATAAACCAATTCCCGATAATTTCTAAGCAACACTCATTGTCGTGCCGGGAAGATTACGAGCCTGATAGCCTTCGTGTGAAGGTTCCTGCTTTTGATCGATACTTAACAGACAGAGACCAAAAACACTCTAGTATTCGTGACAAAGTTTGGGAAGTAAATTCTTGAGGGAGAAACCCGACTACTCCAATAACAAGGCAAAGGAAAGTGGCCGTACAAGTCAGCCATGGAACGGAATAAACGCGACTAAAGGGGTAAACAGAGTCAAATTTTTCCACGCATATCACTAATAAATGATCGCACAGTTCATCTCTCACTGGAAGGGTGAGTGCAACAGTTGGTAATTTGACCGAGCTGATTTACCCCAAATAGCACTTGAATCATCTAATTTATGCTCATCGCGAAAGATATCCTATAAACAATTTGTCTTACCTGAAAGACGATGAGGAAATTACACTGAATGAAGCCACTAAAATGAGCCAATTAGTTTCCATGCCGTTGGCTATTGGGACCGAGAAAGAAAAGTGTTGTTTAACGAGAAATCCCGTTACAATGGCCTCAAGATAGCAGTTTATAATCAGGCTATCGCCTACATGCAAATCGACGGCTGTGTATACAGAAATTAGCGTGTTTTTCCTTGTTTATTTTCATCATACTGTGTAAACTTCGTTAACAAACAACAACACCCAACAGACCTTTCGGTTTTACCAGGAGAGAAAAATTGCTGATAATGAATACTTTTGGAATCACATGCCAAAGGTTTCATCCTCTATGGAGGTTTTGTACCAAAGCAGTTTGACCTACTCTTAAATTCTAGGTAGAATGCATACCGTTCTGGCGATGTTTAATTATAGTGACGAGACAATTCAAGATCTGTGAGATAAGCTGCGAAGCGCAAACCAGTCGGTTTTCATTGGACGAAATAACGCACGCCTTTCTTTTCTCATACACTCGTCAAGAGCGAAGCTATGAAACTGACAACGACGTCCTGTTTTTGCAAGTGTTGCTTTTAATCACACTCTACCCTGGTTTTGATACTTAGAGTTGCTGAAGGTTGTAAAATTTCGGCACCTTTGAAGAGAAATTGTACGCCTACTTTGATCCTCAGAAATCCGCGCACGTAAGTTAAAATTAACGATAAAGGCGAGTTTCACGAAGCTCTATAGGCCAGTTTTGTTATTCTTCGAGTTCACCTTAAATAGGCCATATATTTCATCGGTTATGCCTTATTGATTTTATCCAGCGGCACTGTCTGAAATTTGTTAAGCAGACATCTTTGCTCTGAAATGAGGCCATTCAGAATACTGACAAAACTAGAAAAATCTTTCGGCTAGGAACAAAAATCGTGCATTCGGGAGTGCCACGCTTCGACGAGTCGAAAATTTATTGAGAGTCGTGTTGCTCTTTCCTATAAAAAATACATTTGGGCTACGCCTTAAAAAATGCGAGAAGGACTGTGACATGCAACTCGATTTCCTCGGCTGTCACCTTCACATTCAAAGTCACTTGTCATAGTTCTCGTTAAAATTGCAGCAAATATTTTACTTTGCACACCTGTAGCGTGTGACAACCTGCTGTGGATTTTAACGACATCCAGGTAAAACTTTTTGAAGGATTGCTTGGTAATTGAAAACGTTGAGTGGAATGTTTGCCAGTTGCTCATGCAATAACGATATTTTAACGACATCCAGATAAAACTCTTTGAAGGATTGCTTGGTAATTGAAAACGTTGAGTGGAATGTTTGCCAGTTGCTCATGCAATAACGATATTTTAACGACATCCAGATAAAACTTTTTGAAGGATTGCTTGGTAATTGAAAACGTTGAGTGGAATGTTTGTCAGTTGCTCATGCAACAACCTACGAACAGACTTTGCTTGAATTTCGATCCTAGGCTATTAGGCTCCAGGAGACTTCTGCGATCAAATCTGGTATTAATTGGTGCCAATTGACGCCATTAAGTATAATCAAATTAGATCCACAGTTGGGTTGTGAGCTATTATTTCACAACTGGGCAAGAAGATTGTCATTTTTTAATTCTTACAAAGAACATGATTGTGACGGCAATTTGACTTTTTTGAACAAAATCACGCACAGACACTGCCATATTTGCAAGAGTAAGCTTGTTATTTTTCTCGAGATAAAGTTGACTGCATATGTAATCAAATGAACCGTTCTGTCGCAGTTCATGGACAACCCTATTACCAAAGGTTCTGAAATTATCCGTAACCAACAATTTTGAACAGGCATGTTCGATGTGATTAAAGTCTCTTCGCAAGTGTTGTATCTAGAATTCGCAAACATACTTTTTCATGTCTTCAAGTACCAAATGGTCGTTCACAAAGTTTTAATGAAGTGAAATTCTTTAAAATCTACAACAGGTTGTCACTCGACAGGTGAGCTAAATCAAATACTCGTTATAATTTTAACAACTACAGTATGATCAAATTTAAGATGACGTTTTGAACGAAGCTAGCTGACAACCGTATACGTACGCTAAGAAACAACATATCTTCGGCAGCTTTTGGCATCAACAGTTTCCAGATTTGACTACTGGGGGCCAACAAATGAATCTTCGTCATGACTTTCCATGTCATTCAAGTCTCGTAGCCCTATTAAAAGCGAACTTAATTTTTTTTGACATTTTTTCAGTTTGAGCCCATTTTCGTGTCATTTTCAGTTGCTGCAGTTGGGATAACTTTTGTGGAGGGAAAGATCTTGTTACGACTAGTGCAACTCCCAAAGGTTTAGGCGAGTTACGTTAAAATGAAGACTTTTTGAAAACAAATAAACTAATCCAAGTAAAAACAAAAATCTAATCCAAGTAAAAAAAAAAAAAAAAACGAAATTCTAACTGTACCTTAAAGCTGTCGCTAAACCCTCCATCAATAAGATAAAAAGAACTGAGAACTTCATTTTTTTCATTACAATTCAAATATTTTGGAAATCAGTTCTCTGGAGAAAGAATAATTGGCATTTCTATCAGGCAACTGTTTGATAAGCTTCGTTGATTCAAAATGTAATTAATTAATTTTCTACACTGTTTAACGAGTGAAATCGCCAACAAATGTATATTTACCCAATTCGTGGAAGCACCAGCTGTTCAACCAAATTATCACGGACCGATAGCCCGACCGAAGGTCTCCTTGTTATCTTCGAAACTTGGGGAGATTTTCAAGCACTGCTTTTCAACTAAGAGTTTACTGACAATCAATGTTCACAAGGAACCTTCCTTCTCGCAGCTACGCGGCTCGGTTGAAGTGTTTGTTTGGTAGTAATTTCAACATGTCTAAGTTGTTTGTCTGTTAAAACGCGCGGACAGGTGTTCAGGATCAAGAAGAACTGACTTGTTAGAAGACACAAGTTCCATGGCAAAGCCTTCATGTTAAAACGAGTTGGATGTTAAGATAGGCGAGCTGAATTCGGGGTGGGGGGGGGGGGCAAAAGGACTGGGTTCTAGCTGCACCTAAGTCACCCACGCACACTTCTCTGGGTAAGATCTTGCATGACTCTAACAGGAATTCTCCCCCACAAGGGATTTAAGTGGGTAGGACTGCCATATTCGCTAATACATTCTTCGAACGACCGCAATAAAGCATCAACAAGACTAAAACACTAAATCGCGAGTGCACCGAGCAAACATTACACGGAATCAGTCCTGAGTGCATCGCGCACCATTCAAGATGGCAGCCGCGGGAATTCGAAATAGCTGCAAGACCCCTCTTTGGAAACGATAAAAAAAATCGGATCGCTTGGCAAGGCAATTTTTTTTATGCAAGATCTTTGGAGAAGTACACTTGGAACATTTTGAGCGCTATTTGTTAAAAAGAGTGAAGGTTCCCTTAAAAGAGGAAGACCCTTAAAAGAGGAAAACACTTTTAGTATGTTATATTTCCAAGCACATCAACAACACGGCACATCGGTTAGAAACATGATCATATGAAAAATCTTAACATGCTTAAGGAAAATACGAACAATCCGCTTGTTTTCGCGGCTTCTTGCTGAGCTTTAGTAAATATCAATAAAAAAAAAAGTTGACGGGTGGCCAATAAATCATAAAGAGAACTTCTACGAGGATAACGAAAAGATAGAGCTTCCTGGAGAAAATGTAATTCCTTTGCCGAAAGTCAATAACACTTTCCGAAGTCTAGCTTCGTAAATTTGCTGCTTCACCAATTGTACTCCAAGGATTTAAAAAGCTTTCGATCACATTCCCATAGAAAATCACAATTGTCGAGGTTCAACTTCTCAGCTTGGAACTTTTCTCTTTCTTGAATTTGTTGCATTTTTTTCTCAAAACTTAAGCAAACAACCGTGCCCTCAGATGTAAAACTTAAACCAACTATAACAAGATAATTCTCATTTTCCTGTATCTGAGGCCGGTCACATGTATTTCCTTGGAAATCAAATTGGCCTCCTCCAGTATTTACCGTTATGAATGTTTGGATTGGCTGTTTTAGTTTGGTTTTGGTTCTTCAATCGAAAAGCAATCTAAAACAGGAGTTTTCAAACGAACGACTACATTTCAACAAAGGTGTCGAAGTACTGGTTTAGTTTCGTACAACAGTATGACGTCATCAACTAATGGAACTCCTTCCTATGATACATTTCTGGAGCGTAGAATGACGTCACCACCACTCGGTTAGCAAACTTGCGGCCGGCCAGGGCTTGAGCAGCGCTCTTGGAGTCATCCGGTCCACCGAATTCCACGAATATCTGCAAGAGATTAAACTTAGTCAGTCTTAACTGAAGCGGGCAGTTACTTAAGGCCACTTTTGGTCCTTCTGGTTAACCCTTTCACACCCAGGATGTGACCAAATGTGGATTGGATTTCCATTTCTTTTCAAGCAGACGGGTGCGATGAGAGGTGAACAAAATATCAAATAGTAGGACATATTCGATCTTCTACACAAGTGATATCTAAATTCAAAAGAAATGAGATTTGACATTTGGAAGGTAAACGCGATCGTTTACACACCGTTTTCATCTTACCCTCCATACTTCTCAAGCTAAGCTCAGTGTAAAGTAACTTAACTGAGGAAAAGATCGTCCACTTTCACACGTATTAAGGAGAGAGAAAAACAGCCACGGACCATTACGGACAACACGACAAAAAGTAATTTGATAACAGGAAGAGGGTAACGTAGACCATCTTGGGTTGTGACCATTACAGATAAACAGACGTGTCAAAGACGTGGGTCATGCTACAGGTAATTACCTTCCCGCAGCCAGGTGGCTCAAAACCTTCCACAGGTCTTGGTATTTCAAGGCTGACAACTGTGCCATACTTAGAACACTCTGCGCGAACATCTTCGTAAATTTCTGTACGATAAAACAAGAGAGAGAGAGAGAGAGAGAGAGAGAGAGAGACCATTTTACAATTTCTGCTATAAACAAGACTTTCATCGGTAAGCACTATGAAATTTGGATATGCAAACAATCTGTAATCAGAGTGGCCAGGTATTGTATTTTTCATTCTTTTTTTTTTTTTAGCTATACCGAGCTTTTTACAACAGAAAACAAATACACTGGAGTCTGAAATTCAACATGGGAAGTCTCCTTGCTATCACAGTCGATATTCTCTGATGGAAATTAATTACCAAGTTGAAACATTTACCCACTGGACCACCTCATTGGTACAGCATCGACGCACCGGATCCGAACCTCTAACATTCGATTCTTCAAGGGTGCTCAGACCTTTTTTCCGCGCACGTGACCACATGGAAATATATACATGTACATCTTATTATTCAAACTAGATCATTGGATATTCCAATTCAAGACTTTTTATTGGCTTAACCATTACGGTATATCAGCCAATATACCATAATCTACAAATATGGTAAACGTACGTGTCATTTTAAAATTAAAAGGTAGCTAAAAATTTAATAAAATTTAATAATTTAATTTAACGTTTTTAATAAAACAATTATTCCACTCGCGCTTGTTGGATATGAGATGATTACAGCCAACTCGGCGCTACGCGCCTCGTTGGCTATCTATCATCTCATGTCCAACGCGCGCTCGTGGAATAATTGTCAATTAGACGTTTTGTTGTGTAGTACCGCTGAGTATTTTAACGAGTTGTGACGTATTTTGACGTGCCACTTGAGCGAGTCAAAATAAAAACAACAAGTAAAAATACTAAGCGATAGTACACAACAAAACGTCTACTAGGAGATTTATTATCCAACACGCCAAATTGTTACTTCAGTGAGGGCGAATTTCGCGGACATTTCTGGAGCACAAATATCGCGTGATATTTGTACTCGTTTCGCGCGTTATTTGTACACACGAAGCAAAGTTGGATAATAAATTTCACTATCCCTTGTTATAGTTCACCACTAAATTTTCTCCAGTTCTTATTGGTTTAAATCGATCACGTGACGCGATAGTGTTCATCCGTGGAGAGACACTATCAGCCCACAGTGCCCGCCCGCGGAAAATACCCGGATGGACAGTGCCCGTCCGCGGAAAATACCAAGATTGATAGTACTCATCCGTGAAAAGTTTTGAATAGTTTGACGGCCGCGAAGTTAGGCAGATCGGAAAAACAGTGACTTTTCAATTCTGACAGGTATAACGTATTATTTAGCCAATGTACGGCTGCAAATTATTGACATTTGTGACAGGCTGTAGGCGAGGAAGAATTTAGTGGTGAACAATAAAAATTTAGTGGTGAACAATAAAAACAATAGAGTGTTTATGTCTCGGAACTATCGGTCTGATAGTTGCCCCTTGGAAATTTGATGTTCATAAAACTAGCATATTTGCCCTCGGAGCTTCGCTTCTCGGGCAAATATTGTTTTAAGAACATCAAATTTCCGCGGGGCAACTATCAGCCGATAGCTCCTCGACAGAAATACTCTATTGTTTAAATAGTTATTCTGAGAATCTGACGTTCCATCTGTAAAACTTTGATAGCGATTTTCCTCTTTTAACTGTTTTTACCTTCATATTCCTCGTCATCCATGAGTTCTTCAATGTCCAACATATTCATTAGACACAGAACTTCTGTAGCACTGTTCTGTAGATTTGCTGACAGGTCAAGACCGGGTATCTGCATCTGGGCTGGGATCATGTTTATTGCATCAGGCTGAAGAAAGGAAAAAGGAAAAAGGAAAATAAATTACTTTGGGAAAAAATTATTTACGAGAGGTTAGAAATAAATTAAAGGACTATTTGATTCAAAGTAATTACAAGTACATTAACTCAGTTGATTAATTCATCCATCTGTCAGTCAGTTCTTTGCTCCCTCCCTCAGTACACCCTTCTCTCTCTCCCCACCCCTCCCTCCCTCCCTCAGTACACCCCCTCTCTCTCTCTCTCTCTCTCTCTCTCTCTCTCTCTCTCTCTCTCTCTCTCTCTCTCTCTCTCTCCCTACCCCTCCCTACCTCTTACTATCTCACCCTTTTGCTCATTCAGTCTCCCTTGCTAGCACGATCATCCACCATCTCACTAACTTGTTCCCTTACACACTCAGTTTCTCACTCATTCAATCAGTTGATCACTTGCTCCTCACTTAGACATTCACTAAATTACTTACTATGTAATTCACTCACCCACTCACTAAATTAATAAATCAATCCATCAATCAAGGCACCAGTCAATCAAGGCACCAGTCAATCAATCAAACAATCAATCAACTGATCAACAAACTAACAAACAAATAAACAAGACATACCCTGTTGAGAGAAAATACTGCCATTTGACATTTAACCCCTGGGTAATTTTCAAATTTAAAACTACTGTGCTTACATTATTCATGTTGGTCTTGGCTCCTACACTTGCTCTCTGAACAATTAACTTTTTCTCTCCAAGCTGCATACCATTCAGTCCAGTGATTGCCTGAATTGAAACAAAAAGTTCAGAATTTTAAACTTAAAACAAAATATTAATGACCCAACTAATTTTGGCACTTCCATGAAATCACAACAGTAACCAAAGCAATAGTAAAACTACATGACACTTACCACATCTGTAATGGTTAGATCCACATATTCACAGAAAGCATATCCCTTTGAGAGGCCAGTCGCACTGTCTTTCACAAGATTAAAGGCTTTGAGCTCACCAAAGGATGCCAACAGCTCCTTGACCTGCAGATAGAAGGGAGATGGACACGAATTTGGTTAAAAAATAGATAACAATGTTTTGTTAAACCACACAGTAGTGGACATCAAGGCAGTCCAACCGGTAGAAGCCAAAACTGTGTATTCATTATGAATTTTTGGGGTGCATCACTTTTGATCCTTGCACTGTCTGGTCAGACTACCTTGGATCAAGCCAACCTTTATGACATCATGCACACCCCAACAAAACACCATACTTTAAGCTTTTGATTGGAAACTAAAATCAAGACTTTGCAAGAAGCACCATGCTGAAATTGAGGTGTGACACGATGAAAAAGACAGCAAAACAAAGTTGAAAATGGCTTTAAATTGACAGGGAAGCTTTGGCATTAAAATTTTGGGTGCTGCATTAGTTTTACATGTATGCAACATGAGTGCTCCAAAAGCACTACACAGCGCACTTCCTTAGCACTTCAATGTGACTATGAACTCAGCCTGGAGCAATGAGATAAAAAGCACATCAAATATAAGTCACATCAGAACTGAACTGTTCTAGAGAAAATGGATAAAATCAAGCCGTTCTAAAATGGATGCACTCTGAAACAATGACAAACCCTTCAAACTCAAAGCCACTTTCAGGTAGACAGTCTTAAGACACCTCGGTCAGCTTTTTCCGTCACCAAATTTTAACATTTAAAGAAAACATTCAGTCAATTTTTTATGTGCTTTACAATTTACAGCTGTAGGTGTCTCATTTCTGCCTACGTCATTTTAAAGACACATCCGTTGTGCATACTATACATCACTCGCCATCAATCCCTCCTTCCACACAATAGATGCAGAAGAACTTGCCTTTAGCCAGATTTGATGACCAATTTAGGCCCCCCTAAGCTAGGGATCAAATGAGGGGGAAATAAAAGCGAAAAATGTCAGTGTCTCTTCAATCACAACTGATTTAAATTCAAAAACAACCTCCTCCCAGGGAAACAAAGTGAAAGCTACACCAGGGGGCTGACTGACTGAAAAACTAAAGCTCTTCCAATTTCTGACATTGATCACACGACATTGATCACACGAAGACATGTAGCGCATCACCAGTAGCCACAGTTCAATTTTGTGACTCACAAGCAACTGGAGTGAGCCACAGCAATAAAGGACACCTTTGAACCTTGAATTCCTGCAACATGCAGGCCCACAACAAGTGCTGTCTACTATGAAAGTGCTATACATATATTTTCAGGATCTACAGTGTACATGTAGGTTGTTGTTAGAACCCAGGCTAATTTGTGTTACAAGACATGACTTGGGTTCTACCACAACATGAACAAAGATCTTGAGATGACAAACAATAGCATAGGGAGACAAAATGCCCCTTTATCCCATTTTTCAACTCTTATTTTCAACTCTCTTGTAACCTAAAAGCATTGTTTTGATCAGTCATTATTCATATACATTTCCAGATCTGCTCCTAAATTTATTCCGCTGCAAATTAAACAGACTGGTGATTTATAATGTCTACTCTGAGTGAAAAACTATTCATGTGGCACATGCCAGTATTCCGGTCTAAATGAAAACAGCATCTAAAAAAAGAAATTGCTGAAAAAGAAGTGTGTTGCAAGTGAAGTCTTTAGTAAGCCGAAGATGGTTCACAATTGCTGATCTAAAGAAAATAGAAAGGCTGAAACACAATTGCTGAAAAAAACAAAAGTAGAATTTTGGCATTAGTTTGTTGCTATGATATTCCTGCCAACAGGAGAAATTTTCTTGTCTTTAGAAGTTAATTTGTTTCCTTTTTTGCAGCTGCCAAATATTCTGGAAAAGTTCTGTTTCTTTGCAGAGTTCAACATTCTAAGGGCAGATGGCTGACACATTTAACTCAATACAGTGTAGCATCAAAAGCATCAAGATGCCATTGCAGCATGGTTAAAATTTGTCAAATGGTCCCTATCAAATTTATTGGCACTCGAGCTGATTTTCACTGACCAAGATTTTTAAAAGATTTTGCGACTTGTATCTGTTATATTGCACATGATTTCAACAATTTTGTCAACACACTTCCAATCCCTTGCCACCTGGTCCCCATGCATCCTACACATCTTACCTGATCTTCATTAAGGTAGTTTGGCAAACCTCCGATGAAAATCTTGTGAGGGGAGTCAGGCACGACAGTTGAAACAACACCTGGCACATGAATTGTGGCTGTTTCTGTGGAATAAGAAATTGACAGTCAGCATCTAGGCATGCTGTACTAACATGTACTTGTAAAAACAAAGAGTACTAAGCAAGAGTTTTATAAAAGTAGGACCGAAAGATGAACATTGTAAATTGATAATCAGAAACAGTTACATTGTAGACATATGTATGCCAATGAAAAAATTCCACCACAACAAGGGATTTATCTTAAATACAACAGCAAAGTACATTTCTAATTTCATTCGAAGCTCTTTGCATGTATGATATAAATGGCTAGCTACACAAAACTACCAAAAGCGAGGTTTACACTGGGTATGTACATGTAAATGTATACAATGTAAACACAGATTAGCTGTTATAGCTTGAGTCAGTAATACTACTCTTCCCCAACTTTTGACCCTTTACTCCCTGACATCAGTATGCATATTCTCCATACTGTTCTCTATACATTTCCTAACTTGCAGACAAGGAGAATTTGTTTAATGATCGAGAACTGCTTTAGTTGGTGATCATTTCCTTTTTTCTCCTGACCTTAATGTTTGATTCAGGGGTGATATTGTATGGAGAAATTAAATGTCAGTCACTCTTAGGGTTTGAAGGTTTAAACCACTCTTGACCTTCCTCGTTTGTTGTGTCTGCATTGTAAGTTTAGGTGCTTGATATGTAAAACAAGTCTGATAAGATTTACACTACACATTTCATCAATGTTTGAACTGTCTGACACACAGTAACAGGCATAAAAAATAGAAATATAAACAAATGCCCACCATACCTGACATTCCTGGAATAGGCTGGTAATCCTTAGGTCTTCTAATTTTTAAAGACTGACCCTAAAATACAACAAATAAAGAAAATGTCGAAGGTTCTTGGAGAACTACACGACTGTAGTGATTCTATATACAACAATATGACAAGACAGTCTTTAAAATAATTTTGACAATGTCTGTCTTTCTTTTGGAGTTAAATTTTAATAATGCCAGTTGTTATTAAGCTGCACCAAAACATTGAATGATTGAGTATCACTAAAGGAAGAGTTATCAATGCTGTGATTGTTTTTGCAGAGCTTGTGCAAGTCTCTGTACTAAAAAGTAAACAGTAGTTCTATTCTAGAAACAATTTCCACTCTTTCTACTTCAATTCATCAAGATTAGATTTGCTAAGACCAAACTACAACACTTGCTGAACTATACAAGTACCTCCAAGATAATTCCATCAAAAGCCATAGCTTGAGTGGTCTCTTCAACTGAACGAAGCTGGTAAGTGTGAGAAAACAGAATACGAGAACATGTGAATACTGTACCACAAAACATACTGTGTATATAAACAAGGGCATTCTACAATCTACAAAAGCAACAAGACAAACCACCAACCACCACCAAAAACAAAGACAGGATTGGCAAAGAGATTTCCAGAATATGTAACAGGAATTGATTAAAGATAACCAGCAATGGAAACATTTCCTCCTGCTTTGTCCCATTTGTCATAAAACTGAAAGAAAACTACCTGGAGGCAAACTTAATAAGCCGCTGATTTTTGTAGTTGCTACAACATTTATAAATCCCAGTAAACGAAAAAATTACATGCAACAAACAAGAACATGGCAGTGTACCTCAATAAAGGCAAAATTTTGTTCCAAGTTGATCTGTGCAGCAATGACAGGGTTTCCTGGTGCTGTGTTTAACTTGGCTTCTTGCATTTTGGCATTAAAGAATTCTATCATCAGGTTCTAGGTTTTAAATAGGAGGTTTAGTGTATTAGAAGGATTGGAGATATAAATTAAAACTTGGTCAATACAACTGTTAATTTAATTCTCAGCTTTTCAAATGGAAAATATCATCAGAGGACAGGGTTAAATGTATCTGGAGAAATTGGTTATTGCACTGTACAAATACAGTATGCAGCCAATCCCAGTACACCTTTGGAATTGTCACAAAGTAGCAAAAAAAGATAAATATAAAAATGAAAATAACCATAAAAACATTGAAAAACCTAAAAAGAGAAAAGAAAAGAAAGAAAGCTATCTCTGCTCCATGAGAATGATATTGCAACCATCTGAGCTCTGCACATGATTTGTACTCATAAACTTTCGACAGAGTTACAGGTAAGTATCAAGTTCATTCTGGTATTATTTTCTAAATATATATTTTTTGTTCTCCATCATAAAAACAAGATACAATAAAAAAAATTGCATACAACAATAACACCTGAAAAAACTTACTACAGTAGATAGATCATACCTCTGTTATACCAAAAGGAATGTTTCCAACATACAATCTTCGAGCCTGCCTTGTCATCTGACTTCCCTGTGGTAAACTGCTGACAGTGCCGCCAGGGACTGGACCACCTGCATTGACTGGTATCTGGCCAGCAGCTTTTTTGATTAAAAATATTGACAACAACATTTCAAGGATGAAGTAGACAAGTATTATACATTAGAAAAAAATTCCTCAGAAATTGGTAAAAAATAAACTCCATGCGTTCAATTTAAGTTGCACTTTACATGTACCTCTCATAGCCTTGTACTGAGCTGGTGTCAAATGCTCATATCCAATTGGGGGCCTGTCCCATAAGCTTTCCCTTTACAAGAAAATATATCATACATTACCGTCAGGAGAAAAATAAATGAGTAAATAAAAAACTATACAGCATTGGATATTAATGACAATCAATTGGCAACTTTTCTGACAACAGCGACATGCAGTACAACACTAGGAAAATTGACTCTTTGTATTTTACCTCTTTCTCCTCCTCCTTGGTGGTGAGGGGGACCTGGAATAGGAATTAAAAATAAGTCAGTTCTGTTACTGTCAAACAAACATGCAAATGTACCCTAGGTGTATATATACATCATCCTATGTGCAAAGTAGAACTTTTGTAAAGTCTTACATAGCAGTGAGTTCAAGCTTTTTATAAAAATTCAAAAGGAAAATGCTTTTTCTCCTGTAGAAAAGTAGGAATCAGATTATTTAGATCCCACAGGTGTTCGGTTGTGGATATCTAATATAAGCATATCCTTTGATAAAGAGTATTTGCCATCACCTGTTCCCCCCTCGGTATCTGTCCCTTCCACCACCAAAGTTTCTTCGGTCCCTGTTAGGACTTCTTGATCTTGATCTGGATCTTCTACGTCGATCTCTGCCTCTATCACCTCTGTCTCTTGAGCGGTCACCTAAAAAATATTAAAAATATAAAATGTATAATTAAAATAGAGTAGTAGTAGTAGTAGTAGTTCTTTAATTAATGTGGCACTACATTTAGCTACAAGCCACTTTCTAGGAAGCCCACAACAAAATATTCAATAAAAAATTACAACCTACATTAAGAATTATGTACATTAAGTAAAATATTATTAGAAGAAAGGATATCGCAAATTTAATTATATATTTGTATACATGTGTAGTAAAACAGAGATAAAAAAACTAAAAACTTAAAATTTTAGGCGATGGATATCGTGAAGAAATGTTCTTGTGCCAGCCTTTGTGCAGATAGCATCTGGTAGAACGTTCTGAGTCTTAGCAGCAAAATAACGAAATGACTTAAGACCATGCTTGGTACTGTTAACCTTAGGTAAGGAAAGCATGTTAGTGCCTCTTAAATTGTAATCAGTCCTCCTTGGTTTAACTAAGTCAGAAATAGGTCTGGGAGCCTTATATAGAAAGCAGTTATTGACCGTTAGCAACATGTCTTGAATCCTACGACTCTTCAATGTCGTATGCAAGAAGATATAGTCGAGCAAGTCTTCATATGAAATACCCTTATCTTTATATACATATCTAAGTACATGTTGATTTACCCTTTCCATGTTCTTTGTGAAAGAAAAGAGTGAAAATCATGAGTTCCATGGTTCACATAGTTACATAAATAGATATACTTTATTTATGCTTGAAATTTACAGAGTAGCTGTAGAGCTAATATCTTCGAGAAAATAAGCTATAAAATAAAATATTATGCTATATTACAATTCCAATATTATTTATAAACTATGTACAACATTATGCATGCAGAGGGAAATATAACTTGTAGATCTACTATGGAAAAGCTTCATATCTGAGGATCTCCAGCTTGAATTTTAGAAAATTTAATGTTTTATAATTTCAGGGAGAGAGTTCCATATTTTGCTAGCTAAGTATGAAAAAGAGTGCAGACCCTCAGTCGTTGTTTTTGGTTGGGAAGGGCCAGGATCATCCTCAGAGACCCAGGGGCTGTGACTAGATTTCAAGTAAGGGCAGAAGAGCCCCCAGGGACATTGTCTTACAAGACTAGTTCCAAATGGTTGCAGTTGTTCTGGCATCTGATTGGTGCCAGAAAATCTTTGTGTTTTTCTGCCCAATCAGAGTGAAGTGTGCTTTGGAGTCCTTTCATGTGTTTTAATATGGACATACACAAGAAGCTCTGTTGCTCACCATGTTTGTTTGGTCTGTGCAACAAAGCTTTGCTTGAGGTGAAAAGTTTTAGTCTCAGCACACACTGTAAGAGAAATCAATCAGATTGTCCATGAAAATCTTACCGGAAATTATACTGAATACTTTCGCAGGTATCACAAGAGAGCATGTTTAAAAGTTTGTGAGGTTGGTATAAAACATAATAGCTGCAGGCATTAATAATATGTCGCTTTAAACCGTTTAAATCTCTCTACATTTTTTGTATAATTTGCGGTCACTGAAACTTTGTCAATCCTGTGAAGTTATTTTGTCGCACGGGCCATGCAGGTATGTCCAGCAACTGTGCTTAAGCAGCCAAAATCTAATCTAATCTTCCCTTAAAAAAAAAAGAAAAGCCGACCGTGGAAACTTTTGTTTATTACATGTGGGTGGATGACCCTGTACTAAGCTGACATTTACAATAAAGCAAACCCACCCTTTCCATCCAATATTTCTTAGTCTTTGGTTTTGTTTTCCCAATGAAAGCAGCATCGATTCCCAATGATCAAAGTTATTTAACTTGGTTTAAAGTGACACATAAACGTCTGCAACCATCGTGTTTTATACGAACCTCGCAAACTTTTAAACAAGTTCCCTTGTGACCTGCAAAAGTATTCAGTTTAATTTCCGGTGAGATTTTTGAGGACAATCTGATCGATTTCTCTTACAGTGTGTGCTGAGATTGAAACTTTTCACCTTGAGCAAAGCTCCGTCGATCATACGGCCCAAACAAAGATGGCAAGTAACTAAGCTTCCCGTGTTAAAACACAGGAAAGGACTCTAAAGCACACTTCACTCTGATTGGGCAGAAAAACACAGATTTTCTGGCACCAATCAGATGTCAGAACGACTGTGACCATTTGGAACTAGTCTTGTAAGACAATGTCCCCAAGGGCTCTTCTGCCCTAACTTGAAATCGACTCACAGCCCCTGGGTCTCCGAGGATGGGCCAGGATATGATTTTGGCGCAAATTGTAGGATGAAGACCATACGGTGAACACATCTTTTAAATAACCTGGATAATTCATAAAAAACACTCTTATACAACGTGATCATGAAGTTCTGGAGGGTTCTAATGAATAGAGATTTTAAGTTAACTTTGCTTAGTAAAGTGTTATACGGAGAGCTGTAGTCCAGTAGTACAGACCTTAGAATGTGCTTAGTTAGATTATCTACTCTGTCAGCACTGCACGTACCACAGAAATGCCAAACTGAAGAACAGAGGTACAAATGAGAAAAAATAAAATCTTTATAAAGCTTCAATAGCATCTCATTATTAACAAGTTTCCAAAATCTAAGCATTACTTTTAATTGATAATTTATTTTCTTACAGATGACTAATAAGTGATTATCAAAAGAAAGCCTATTATTTATTGTCATCCCAAATAATTATTTCTATCGAGTTATTTACTGGGAGACAAAAATTGTGCTCAGTTTTTCCCAGGATTAGAGCTTGGTGCTTATTCTTGATACTCATTCGGAAAGTAGAGAATTACAACACTTTTTGGTCGGTACAGGGTTCTCAAAAAGATTTTGAGTAACCAGACTTTTATACAGAGTAGGTGGTACTACACAGTTTTATTTCCATCCATTTCATGTTTCCAGCAGAAAATTGAGCAAAAAGAATTAAAAATAGGCCTGTGCATTTTTCATAAGAGACAATGAAAGCCCTAGTTGCTTTGCTGGTTGTTTGCAAGATGTGTTAGTCCTCATGTATTTCATTTCCTTGATCATAGGGGTGAGTCTGATATACATAATGGCAATCAAAATCTAGCAGCCAATTCTTCAAGAGTTCAAGATGTCAACATGGTGATGAAAGCAGGAATGCAAGGTACACAATAGCCTTAAAATGCAACACTTATATTTCATTATTAGCACTTTTCTTTGTCACCACTGCTTGGCTATGAAGCAGTATTTCTTACTGAGGCATTATATGGAGTACAGCACATTAGTACACCAAAACAATATTCTTTCCCCTACTGAATATGTTTGATTATGTATGTATGTATGTACCTACCTATGTATGTATGTATGTATGTTGATACTGTGGGAGGAAAAAGACAAATAAACTACAAGTTTATCCATACAAGCCTGTTTCATGGTTGCCCACTCATCAGGGGATTATGTATGTATGTAGGTATGATTCCTTAAGCTCTGATGTGTGCATTATCGAAAGAGCTGGATTTCTAGATGTATTGGAGATAAAAATGCTTCTCCGAATTTCTGACCTATCTACAGTTGCATGCCCCCTCTGTGTGTTGCTTAAGCTAAAGTTGTCTTGAAATCATGAACTCATCGTCTTATCATTGTGAACGAAGAAACACAGAGTAAAATAATTTAACAGTTTCAATCTATAACGTAACTTGGCTAGACTGAAAAATAAAACAAATACAAGAGTAAAGAAGAGGTTAAGGTAATCAGATAATCTGATAACTCGACTGACTAATGATTAACTAAATGAAAGCAACTGCATACACATGACGCTTAAAATGAACATAATATATTGTAGGCAAGACAGAAGATCGATCACCGAAGACTTGTTACCGTAACAAGACTCTAGATCTTCCAAAAGCTTCCTTTATCAGGTTAGCCTTAGCCATTCAAACGTGCCGAACTTCCCCCGTGACTTTATCAAAAGTTTATGGAAATATGATCGAGACTATAAATAAAACTGAAAGGTCTGCCTAGATTATGCAGTTCTTCAAAACCTGATCGCTTACCGTAATCTTCTCGGCCATCGCGGTCGTTGTCGTATTCCTTCCGAAATCCACTTATTTTAGCACCGATATCTTCATCCAAATTGAACCCAGCCCCGTCTACTGCTGCCATATTCGTCTGAAAGCTTAAGTACTTTCTCGGTAAAGGCTAAACAAGCATGGACGACAGTTTCTTCACGTAGTGAGGAACTATGAAAACGAGGCTACGTAATTTAATGGAAGAGAGAAACTGGGAACAATTTACCAAATAACATCTGGACTCCGTGGAATGAGAAAGGAGAGAGAAGCATAAAACTTTTATCTAAGTTTGTCAGGAAGACATAAATATTTTTCGAAACGGAAAACATGAAACTACTTCTCAAAACCACAGTAAAGAGACTAAATGAGGAAATGAAATTATTCGATCGCTTATAGAGACATAGCATAAAATCAAATCAAGAGAAAATGGACAATTTAACAAATTGACGTTAATTTTCCATCGTCTATAACCTTAATGATCATAGAAATAACGTCAACAATGTTCAAAACTAGTAATCAGTAAATAGCGAGTGGGGAAAATCTAATATTCTTTTGTTAGTTCGACAAATGCGACGCCTTTGGAAGGAATTAATTTGCATAAAATGTTATTCGTTAAATATCTTAATGCTCTTGTGCACATGGCCAACCAACGGCCTTCTTTCTGTACACATTGAAATCCCATACCCTCTGGAGTTAATTTTTAAAACCTCTCGTGAACTTAGTTTTGCTCGATTTATAGAATCTCAGCTGTGTTTTAATGGTCTAATCATTCCTTTTTTGAAAATTATTTTTAATTAATTTTCTGTGCCGTTTATACGTTATCGAATGCGAGGGCTGTTTTCATCAGACAACATCCCTTTAATCTTGAGTCGCACCGGTTAGGTCAAGCTGTGGTCAGCCTTTCAGTACGACTGTTTTAATAAATACAAGAAATATGTACGCGGTTAAAAACAAAGGAAAAATACTGAATTTACCTCCTTGGAGGAGTAGCTTGATTCTAATGCCAAGATTCTAATGACTTCATTTCCTGATGTGTTCATTTCATACTGTAAACGTGGTCATGCAGCTTTCACGAAACATTTCCTTTACTTTAAAAAATCCGTGTTTTAATTTAGAAGTGCCCTTTCCTAAGCCAGTTATTTGAATAACTTTTCAAACGAGCATCTCCTTTTTCATTCGCTCCGACGAAGGGCTAACGCTCGAAACGTCAGCTTTTATAATCGTAACGGTGGTCAATTTACCATTTCAACTTTGTTGATATATTCAAATTATTCCTTTTATGAGGGTTAGAGAAGGAGAGGGGCTTATGTCCGAGGGGACCTATGCCCGGAATAGATAAAACGCTTCAAAACGAGCTACACACAGCAGTGCTGATGAAAATGCGTTTTACATTTTCTAGTTTTTAATAAAGCTTCAAAACGTCACAAGAAATCGAGTTCCAATCCCTCAAAACGGGAAAAGCTAGATGGGGGCTCATCCCCGGGGCACGCGTAATCGGATGTATTTTTGTGTTTAGTAGTTGGGCCAATTTTCCATCGTTTCCATACGCACTGGCACCTCGTATTGGGAAATATACTTAATTTGATATGAACATGAAGGATAATACTCGCGGTTAATGATTAAAACTGCGAGACCAAATCTAAACATGAACTATTAAAGAGAATGACTCAGAGCTCACATCGTGAAAGGTTGGAGAAGAAATTTGAAACCGGATTTGAATGGAGCAGCCAGGCTTGAAAATTCCAAACCTTGATATTTTTTAAAGAAGCAGAGAAAACGTGAAGATATCTAGTTTGACAAACGATTCTTTTCTAAGGCACCATTCAAATATCAAGCATAAATAAGAAAGTCAATAGATAATTGTGATAGGAGCACGCGGAGCTCAATTTGGTTAAAATCATACGAGTGATTAATCAGTGTAATATCAGACCGCGCGCAGCGGGAGTCTGATTTATGATCACAGACCGAATTGGACGACATAAAATAAACATTATAATTTCAGAGAAAAACAAATACATTGAGGGAAAATTTTATGATAGAGACATTGTGTAAAGTAAAGAATTCCTCAATATCGGAAATTCCCCATTTCTTTTTTCAGGGTAAGCGGTTGTCATTATAGTCATTGTAGTCAATTCCGTGAATGGTGGATTTAGCTGGATGGACTTAAAACGCTTAGTCGCTTTAACTGTCCGATTACAGCCAACAGTCCGATCAGAGCTTTAAAGATTAATGAGGGACAAATAAAGCAGCTAATACACCAATCACATTGGAGTAAATTGTAATTGTTTTCTTTAGTAATGGTAATACGACTGTGTGGAGTCCAGTTCGGTCGGAAATCATATGCTGAGTGATAACAAAATCGGACGACCGCCCAGCTGGAGTCCGATTTGTTTTTCACGAGTGTGATACAGACGAATTGAGCGACACGACGTCTTCTTACCAATTAATCATAAAAATTATTATATCCGAGAAAAGAAGTACAGCAAAGTTATGAGAGAAAGGGAAATTAAAATTAAATGAAACCAAGGTTGTGATTGGTTGATTTAAACTACAACTTTGAATGTGATTGGTTGATTTAAACTACAACTTTGAACGTGATTGGCCCATTGAACTGTCCCATGACAAACTGTCCGATAACAACTTGGCAAGTGAATTAATGAAAATTGTTTTTTAAAACCAAACACAGTTAAGGAAATTTTAATAAAGATGATCAAGCCAAAAACTGTCCTAGTTTCCGTTTTAATTGACGACTATCAATAATGCGCAGATATCTATAAAATACTGCATCATGCAACTATAAAAACCTAATATCGAGTTTAAGTTCAAAGACAACAGAACAGTGACATTTTACTTACTTACTAAATTGCATTGATGTTCGAGTTTTGACAACCAAAATAAGGAATTATGTTGTAAAAAGACTCTACATCGATTCATTCTCTATTATATATTTCACACCAACCATTCGCAGATGATATAAATATCAGTACTTCACTACTGTCAGATGCTTATTCCTTCTCGTCTATGTTGGGAAATTTTACAACTTCTTCTCGGAAGAGAGCGTAACAAAACGTTAGTTGCGTTGGAGACTGCTTTAAAGATGCCCAAAGTGTTACTGTTTCACCCTCAAGTCTAACGTACAATAAACTGAAAATAACTAATAGCCCAGAGGAGATTTGTTCCCAGTCTTTGTTTGAATCGTTTGAGTACTTTTTAAGATTTGAACACGATTGCCGAAACAACTGATAATTTTGTCAATACCAACTTTAGAAAAAAATGTCAGTATTCATTAATTTGAGTGACAGATTTCTAAGCTGCCTTTTGCCAGCATTGCTGATCTCATTACCAAGTATACGAAGTAAGGTGACTTTGCATGTTCGTGTCTGCAATGTTTGACATAGAATTCCAACACCAGCATCAGTGATCCGATTATGACTCAAAGTCATGCAGTGTGGTGAGTTGATATGTTTCTGTCTGTAATGCTTGACATAGATTGGTGACACCGGCATCGCTAACCAGATTGTTTTCTAGATAAAGTTCGGAGACTTTACATGATGCTATCTGTAATGCTTGACATAGACTAAAAACACCGACATCGGTGATCTGATTGATATTCAGATTGAGTATTATGATTTGACATGTTTCTGTCCGTAATGCTTGACAAAAACTTACGAAACCGGCATCGGTAATCAGATTGTGACCTAGGTGTAGTTCGGAGACTTTACATGATGCTGTCTGTAATGCTTGACATAAAATGGCAACACCAACATCGATGATCTGATTGATATTCAGATTAAGTGTGGTGACTTTACATGATGCTGTCTGTAATGTTTGACATAGACTTACGGCATCGGCGTCGGTGATCTCATTATAAGCCAGGTCAAGACTAGTGACTTTACATGTTTCTGTCTGCAATGCTTGACATAGACTGTCAACACCGGCATGGGTGATCTGAATTAATCTCAGATTCAGTGTGGTGACTTGACATGTTTCTGTCTGTAATGCTTGACATAGACTGGCAACACCTGCATCGGTAATTTGATTTCCAGTCAGATTGAGTGTGGTGACTTTAAATAATGCTGTCTGAAATGTTTGACAAAGACTGGCAACACCGTCATCGGTGATCTGATTATTACCCAGATGAAGTGTGGAGACCTTACATGTTTCTGTCTGTAATGCTTGACATAGACTGACAACACCGTCATCGGTAATCAGATTGTAACCTAGATGTAGTTCGGAGACTTTACATGATGCTCTCTGTAATGCTTCACATAGACTAATTAACAACACAGGCATCGGCGATCTCATTGACCGACAGATTAAGTGTGGTGACTTGTAATGATGCTGTCTGCAATGCTTGACTTATAATTACGACACCGACATTGGTGATCTGATTGCCGCTTAGATTCAGTGTGTTCAGTTTACATGATGCTGAATGCAATGCTTGAAATAGACTGACAACACCGACATTGGTGATCCTGCTAGAAGTAAGCCACAGTTCATTTAATTTAGATAGTGACAATAACTCGCCAATTTTATAGTCACAACTGTCACTAGATTCAGCCATTTCCAAGCTCAGGACGGTGACAGGACAGAATTCGCCCTCCAGTACTTTACAGATTCGTCTAAGTCCGGTCTGCGTAGTTTTACACCTCAAAAGCATCAATTCTCTAACCCGCGACATCAAAGGCTGTTGGAAGGATGTTTGATTCTTTCCGGTGGCTTCCTCTGCGTTCAGTGAACTGATGATATCTAACAGAAAACAGACAGCAATGCTGTCAGCGTCATTCACGTCTTTCAACCTAATCTCTCCATCACGTCCAATAAATTAATTGTGACGTTTCTTGAGGATGTGCTGTGCAAATTCTTTGTCTTGGTATTCCGTGATACACTTCGTTGTCAGCATTCGAGTAGTGATCAAATCCGCAGACGTCTGACTGATTTCTTCAAGTAACTTTTCCATGTAATATTTGTCGTTTTGCTTTGATAAAATACCAGACATGGATTGATAGACCATAGCTGACGCATTTTCTCCGGGGGAAGGAATTTCTTTTCTCTTCACAAACCAACGAGCTGCTAAATACTCCTGGAGAGTTAAATGGGTGAAACAAAAATATTTCGTCGTTTCAGAGAAAGATTTTCTAAAAGGAGGACCGCAGTGAAGACCGCTTGCTCTCAGGATTTCGATTTCTTGTAATGTAAACCTTTTCACATCTTCGACAACGAGAATAAACTTCTTCTCCATGAGCAAGTGAGCAGCAAACTCTGATAGTTTTTCCAGAGTACCTTCGGGTGGAGATGCAGTGTTTTTATCATGGTTTCTTAAAAACATGTTAACGGCCTCGAAATAAATGACACTTGTGTTGACGGGGAGAGCATCAGTATCCACTGATTCCTTTAAAATGTACTCAAAATAGGAGCACATCAGAAAACAGAGAACTGGAATGTGGGCGAAGCTGACAAGATTTTCATTCTTTGTGATGTGATCTATCACAGCGTTCTTCGTGACTTCGTCTCCTTTGAAATACTTTTCTACTAATTCTTTTACCTGTTTTTCGGAAAATCCTGTGATTTCTATGTAGCGATCAAAGTCAATTCTACCTGTCATTTCATCGGACTCATCAGGCCTTGACGTTATCATGTCAACCGAACCTCTCATGAGTTTTCCTTTGATTAGCTTGGCACACAGGGCTTCCACTGGCATTTCCTCATGAGCGCTATTCGGGTAGCGGTCATCCCAATCACTTGCAATTAATTGTTTTTTCGAATACTCGTCGTACCCGTCAATGATAATCAAAACTTCATCAGAATGATCCACAATGAACTCAAATAAAATGTCGTCAATATTTGAGCGTTCATCCAACATTGAAGACCGGTTTAAGATTTCTCTCAGAGTAACACGGTCATCTCCAAGTAAATTCAATTGACGGAAAGTCAGCAAGTATGCGAACTTCAGATCAGGAACTTTCCGATTCGTTTGAGCTTCAAACAATTTGTCTTTAGCCCAATCTCGAACCAACTTTTGACAAAAAAGTGTTTTACCAATACCTGCCTTACCAATGATGAGAACAGACTTTGGATTTGATTCCTCGTAAAGATCGATATCAGAAAGGAAAATCTCTTGACAATGCTTCATTGCTTTCCCGCTCACTCGACCGAACCGGCGAAGGCGTTCTCTTCTTTTCATATCGAGGTCTTCAACTGACACTCTTCCGTGTTGTATGAGAAGACTTGTGAATATGTCATCTGTTTTTGGCCTTGACATGGTTGGGGAAGCTGAGGGTTGGAACTCAGTTTGGCTCTTAATTGATTATTTCAGTTTGTTTGTGTATGTCTTTACAGCTGAAAACAAGACCAGGTGAGAAGCATTAAAATTTGTTCCTGGATGCAGTTTATCACTTTGTGTTTTTGCCAGTTCTTTTCGCCAGTTTGCAACTTTCTTAACTGTTCGTGGAAGTGCTTAAGTCTATGTGTATGGTTTCATTTATTGGTTTTTTTTCACTAAGCTTTTGTTCCGACTACGTTTGACTAAAGATTTTGAAGGTAGAGTCATTTATATAGAAATCAATTAATTTAAGGGTTAAGTTTTTGAAAGTATAACTGAATGCAGATACAGATGACAGTCATGGCGCTTAAACTCATTATTGTCTTAATAGACGATGAGAACAGAGTTCCAAGGTGCTTGATAATAAAAGCCTAAATCATAAATTGATTCTTCCTGAATATGTTCGCCAATGTGCTTGAAACCACGATGTCTGGTTGCCTGCTACACTTAATAATAAAACTTTTCCTATTTTAACCATATCTGTGGGGTGTTCGAAATACAATTTCAGGGCGGAAAAGGGAGATTTGAGCTGAGGAAATGATTTGAGATTTCTCTAGGATGGAGAGCCTTTCACTTTACTGGAAGATTATAGCCGATCCATGCGAGGACATTTAAATTGAAGAACAACAAAAAAAAAATCGTAGCTCTTAGGTTCAAATTTTCTTCATCAACAATAGGTCATAAATCTCGAGGCCACATCTCTGCTGCATACATCTACAAAGTATTGACGACAACTTGCATGCCCTGTCTCAATTTTGAGGACAAACTTGATTTGAAAAAAAAAAAAAAGGAAATCTGCGTAAAATTTCCCTGAGTGTGACCCGGGTGGTCTTGAAACCTTGCCCGAACAAGTTATTTGTTGCATCTCTATCAAAGGAAATGAACCAAGTCTCGAACTGATACAAAAAAGATCACTTGATTACCTTCGACTCCAGTTTTTCTGTCAGGATTTACCAAAGCTTCTTTAACTTCATGGAGCTTTTCTTCTAGTTCATCCAATCTCTTCTCGATACTGACTTCATCCATCACTACTTGCCTTAGAAGCTCTTTGTAGCGTTCCTCGAAATCAGGGTCCATGCATTGCGTTTTCAGATCATCAATGGCAGCTTGGTAACCTCCTCCTCCCAGTCTCACCAATGGACCTAGGATGTCCTGCCAGTACCGATTGAATGTTGAGTCATCAACTGAGGCCTGATTGGCATGACCATAGACTGTGTTTCTGTAGCACTTGATACGAACGATATCTGCCACAAGGGTTGTGTCTGGTGCAGGAGGAAGTGCATCCCATGCAGTCGGTGGGTGGACTAACAAGACCACATATATTCCTTAGCAAAACCTTCAGTAGAGTTATATCGAAATCCTTTGATGAAACTGAAGATCTGATCGTAGGATACAGTTTTCTCCATTGAGGAGGATTAAGAATTCGTCTCTTTCGAAGTGATTGTAAACGTGTATAAACTGGATGACTCGACAAAATTGCGTATAGGTCTCCTGTTGGACGCTTCTTGTCAAATGTTTCTCTCGGGACATCTGAACCAACATCCACCAGAAGTCTGCATAACCCGGGCGTAATTAGTTGTCTCCTTAGTGGAATGATGTGACGATGGCACTGCAGAAGCCATGAAGAATCCTTTTCAAAATGATCAAAACTAAATTACCTTTCTGAAGGCATAAAGGCATATCACGACATTGCTAAATATTTTGAACATTTCAGTGTTTGGTTATTCTCCTTTTCAGTTACACTTCTGAAAAATGTAATGCAGGCAGTTTAAAAAGGACAAAAGTATCTTAACTTGTGCTTCTAAAATAACATTTAATTTACGTTACGAGATGAAACGTGAGAAATATCACTCATAATGAATAGACAATCAATTCATAAAGTTTCGCAGCTCACAATTCAGCACTCGTCCGTACAGTTGTCTTAATTATTCCAGCTGCTCTAAAAGTAGACATGTGTTTCAGTTGAGTATTTCCAACGTTTTCTGAAACAATGAATAGTCCTTTTTACAGTTGTGGGCTTGGTGGCCAAGCCTTTGAACAGGAGTGAGGCTAAGGGTGACCTTGTTATGACAGAGATGTTGCTGCTTTTCAAATGCAAATTTCTTTCTTATCATGATAACTAGATACAGGTCTCTATCACAACAAGGTCATCCTTAGCCTCACTCCTGTTCAAAGGCTTGGCCACCAAGCCCACAACTGTAAAAAGGACTATTCGAGTCTTCCGAGGATGAACGCTGAATGAATGCGGGGGGGGGGGGGGGGGAAGGGGGAGTGTGCGTCAGTCCACGATTTCCACGTGCTTGCAACTGCAGACATATACCTGTGCAGCGTCACTGGTCACCAATTGAATATAATTAATACTCACTACTTTGCGTTACATTTTTTCAACCATAACATGTTATCGAACTGTTGAAATTCTATTGAATAAAGGCTGAAAGTTTCTAAAGAAACTGTGGTGCTGCGTCGGCGGGGGTAACAAGGTAATTTGGTTATATCAACTAAGTTGAAATTGTGAATTGGCTACTGTAACAAGTTAAAAAGCTGACGTTTCGAGCGTGAGCCCTTTGTCAGAGCGAAGGGCATTCGCGCATTTGCTCTGACGAAGGGCTAACGCTCGAAACGTCAGCTTTTTGACTCATTACGGTGGCCAATTTACAATTTCAACTAAGTTGATATAACCAAATTACGAAATTCTGACGAGACGGGAAGTCAAAGGAGACAGAGATCTCACACGCGCAAGAGGAGGAGGGAACTCTCCATTCACGTGTCTGTCGCTCTCGCGCGCTTGTTTCTCGTGTCCTCCGTCGTCTTGCACCTGCCGCGTAGTTGACATCATGATTTTATTCGCACTTAGTAGAAAGTAAATACCGAGTATAATTATTCATGGTGTTTTTTTTTTTGTTTTTGTTTTTTGTTTTAAGTTCTCAAGGGAGAGATTTCTGAGCGAAAACATAATTTGAAACCATGACTGATGACACTTCAACCGGGCTACATTATTTTTAGACGCCTTCCAACTTTGAATTCGAAACAGCGGTTTCCTCCATTCTGCAAGGAATCGACCGGAATTCCCTCCATAATAAGAACCTTATTTATTGAACTAACCGCCGAAACAGTGCAGAATTTTTAGCTCAAAGTAGTGACGAATCATACAATTGTCCTCGATTGCAACTAATTTCGGAAAAACTTCAACAAAATGTAATCGTCCGAATATCAGTGTATCAATTACCTTGTGTCGCTGAGCCTCCAGTTTTGATATAGATAACTGTTATTGTTTATATATATATATATATTTTACAAACTGAATATCACGCCGAAGCCTCGATGCTGTCTACCAAAGCGGAAAACCGTTATTATAAGTGAGAGTTTGTGCTGAAAGTAATCGATCGGTCTTCAGAGATGAAACCGTTACTCAAAGAATGAAAGTCTCACCTCAGTAACTAGCGGCCACGCTACTCATTTGCAAGCGCCCACTGATCTGCCGTCTCAGCCAAATTTTAATCATGATCCGGTGCACGACATAGTTCTCTTATAGACAGTCTTAAGTGGAGATTACGATGAAAGAAATGATCAAGATTCACGAGCAGACTGAACAGATCAGATGATTCAGGCCCGAGTTATTCTAGAGGCTTTCTGTTTCGAAATCCCGACCATTTGGTCACTACTCTCGCAGTCTGTCATTTGTGCTAAATGACCCAGCACTGTGAAACAAAACATCTATAAATAACCGGTAGCGATTATTTAAATGCTAAATTTTCGAGCTGGCACTCGAATGAGATGTTTCTGCCCTCTGGGCGCGCGTGTTACTCGCATTCTCACTTAACGGCTGCTCGGCTGGAACTAATATCGCTGAGATAAACTTAACAAACTTTGTCAAGTTTCATTTATGGACTCAAGATATCTGAGAGGGTATCAGGTTTTCCATTTAGCTCATAGGACCGGTTATTTAAACAAAGTTCACCTGTTGTTCCACAAACCAGCGTTCTAAACTACCTTGAATTTAGCTGAATCTTTTATCTGAACATATATTTTTCTGAACAGTGTCAAGTGGGCCGATTGGAGCAATAGGAATGATTCATAGCGTAAACAATTTACATCTCCATCAGAGTTTCATATCACAATTTGTTACAGTTGGAAACCTCAAAAACCGAATGAAAGGTGAGATGGTCTGGCGAAAGCTGCAAAAATAAACTACAGAAATGAGTACCTTTCGTAATATTTCAAGAGTAAATTCACGACAATTTCAAAAGAAAATCAAAAGGTTGAAATCAAAAACTATTCATTTAAGAAGCTATCCGTAAAAACTGGACGGATTCTAAGCGAAATGCAAGGGGGATTTTAGACGGAATGCTAAGAGGTTTAGATAACGTATCCCAGGTGAACTACCTTCTTTTCCAGAGAGTACAGTAATACCTAATTTCCCGTCGCGCAATCAAGTCCATGATAACCTCAAGCAGTGCGATGCTCTTGGTTCTGTTGATATCTTAAAGCTCTTGAAACAAAATTTGTAGGAGGAATATGTCATAATAAATGTCGCGATTTTCTGAAAACTAAACTTAGATTATTACGATGATCTTAAAAAAGAAAACTGATTTTGTTATCATAATTATGAAAAAGCACTGTTTGCGCACTTTCTCAGATGGATTTAAAACTGTCTGTGTTCAGTGTAATCCACTAATATCCGAGGTCAAGATCCCGTCGTTGTTTCCTCAAATTTCTGAGACGCTTCTCCCCGGATTTGGTGATCCTATTCATAACTAGCTTTAGCTCTGTAACTTTGCAGGTTGGTGACTGGAGTGCTTGGCACAGTCTGAGAACGCCGGCATCGGTAATTTGATTTGCGGTCAGGTCTAGACGGGTTATTTTACATGTTACTGCCGGTAATGCTTGGCATAGACTGACAACACCGGCGTCGGTGATCTGAATACCACTCAGATCTAGCGCAGAGACTTCACACGTAGCTTCTTGCAATGCCTGAAATAGACTGGCGACTCCAACGTCTGTGACATCATTATAACCCAGATATAGAGTGGTTATTCTTGATGTTGCTGTCTGTAATGCTTGGCATAGACTGGCTACTCCATCGTCGCTGATCTGATTACCACTCAGATCTAACGCGGTGACTTTGCACGTTGCTACCTGTAATGCTTGACATAAGCTGACGACACCGGCATCGGTGATCTGATTTCCCTTCAGATGCAGAGTGGTAACTTTACACGATGCTGATTGTAATGCGTGACATAGACTGACAACACCGGCATCGGTGATCTGACAACCACTCAGACCCAACTCGGTTACTTGAGATGATGGTGTCTGTAATGCTCGACATAGACTAGCAACACCGGCATTGGAGATCCGAGAATTAAAAAAACTCATTTTGTTCAATACTGACAAGGACAACAATTTGCTGATCACATCAGCAGATTCGTCATCAAATTGCCAAGTGCGCATGCGTAGTTCGGTAATGGTGCAGAACTCTCTCTCTAACGCTGTAGTGATTCGTCTTAATCCAGTCTTCGTGAGCTGAAAACACCTATTGAGATTCAACCGTTTAATCAACGAAAAACGGGACTTTTTAAAGTGTGTACTGTACCTACCGGCGGTTTCTTCAGCATTTAATGCGCTGACGACATCTAACAGGAATGACACAGCAATACAGTCAACATCATTCAAATCTTCAAATTCAACCTCTTCATAATTGATAAAAAATTGATGGTAACGTTTCTTTATCATATTTTGTGCAAATTCTTTATGTTGGTACTCCGTGATACACTTCATTGATATTAGTGCTGCCGTGCGCTCGCCCAAAGAAGTATGAGTGAGTCTCTCAATTAGTTTTTCCATCAAGGCTTTGTCGTTTTGCTTTGATAAAATGCCAGACATAAACTGAAATACCATTGTTGACGCATTTTCTCCGAGGGAAGGGATCTCTTTTCTCTTCACAAACCAACGAGCTGCTAAGTATTCCTGGAGGGTTATATGAGTGAAACAAAAATATTTTGTCGTTTCAGAGAAAGATTTTCTGAAAGGAGGACTGCTATGAAGAACGCCGCTAGCTCTGAAGTTTTCCACTTCTTCTGAGGAGAACATTTTCATATCCTCGACTAGAAAGTTAAACTTTTTCTCCCAGAGCAAGTGAGCAGCAAACTCTGATAGTTTTTCCAGAGTACCTTCGGGGGGAGATGCAGTGCTTTTATCATGGTTTCTTAAAAACATGTTAACTACCTCGAAATAAATGTCAATTGTGTTGACCGGGAGAGCATCAGTATCCATTGATTCCTTTAAAATGTACTCAAAATAGGAGCACATCAGAAAACAGAGAACTGGAATGTGGGCGAAGCTGACGAGATTGTCATTCTTTGCGATGTGATCCATTACAGCGTTCTTCATGATTTCGTCTCCTTTGAAATACTTCTCAATGAATTCCTTAACCTCTTTCTTGGAAAATCCTGTAATTTCTACATATCGATAGAAGCCAATTCTTCCTTTCAACCTATCGGACTCATCGGGTCTTGAAGTTATCACGACAACTGAACCTCTCAGTATTTTCCCTTTGATTAGCTTGGTACATAGGGCTGCTACTGGCATTTTGTCTTGGGCGTTATTTGGATACCGCTCATCCAAATCTTTAGTGATGAAATCCGCTTGAGAATACTCGTCATACCCATCAATGATAATCAAGACTTCCTCAGGATGGTGAAGAATGTATTTAATTATAGAGTCATCGACATTTGAGCAGTCATCTAGCACAGAGGATCGGTTCAAAATTTCCCTCAAAGTAACATGGTCATCTCCAAGTAAATTCAGTTGACGGAAAGTCAGCAAATATGCGAACTTAATACCAAGACAATTGGGGTTCGTTCGTAACTGAAACAATTTGTCTTCGGCCCAATCTCGAATCAATTTTTGGCAAAAAAGTGTTTTACCAATCCCTGCCTTCCCAGTGATAAGAACAGATTTGGGATTCGTTTCCTCGTTACTATCGGTTTCGGATATAAACATTTCTTGACAGCCTTTAATAGGCTTTCCACTCACTCGACCATTCTGGCGAAGTTGGTCTATTCTTCTCCAACCAGGGTATTCAACTGGCTTTCTTCCGTGTTGCATAAGAAGACTTGTAAAAACGTCATCTGTTCTCGCCCTCGACATGACAGTAGAGGCTGAAGCTTGAAACTCAGTTTGGCTCTTTACTGATGCTTTCAAGGCGTTTGTGTAGGCTGCCACAGCTTAAAGCAATTCCAGATCAGTAGCGTTAGTGATCTGAGAATAGATGCAATTTTTGACAGAATGTGTTTGCCCAGTTGTTTTCTAATTACGCAAATGAGTTTAGTAACGGTACGCGTGGGCCTTTTAATTCTTTTTTCCTTCAAAAGCATTGTCTTACTCAGCCTCTGTCTCGACTTTATCTGATTTTTGAAGCTCTTGTTAATTCAACATGGTCATGTGGAATTCTTTCCTAATGTCGACTTACTGAAAATAAATGAGTGCATGCATAAAAAGGAATCGCGATAGTGATGGGCGTGATCATCATTAATTGTCACGTCAGAACTGTCGCTCTTTTGGCTACCTTTAATAGCTTGTCGCCACAAAATTAGAGATTATCCCCGTTATGAATTCATCCTGTGTCCTTAACATAAGCTTTGTAAAAGGCTCTGCATATGGTAAACCCTTTAAAGCGGATTTAAAGCGCTGTTAACAGCAATGGTTATCATTTCTGCCATGACAGTTTGAGACTCTTCAAATGAAAATTAGTGGTGAGTTTACGCATTACATTCTACTCTCTTAGGAGTGGATATTCCTTCATTAATGATCAGATCAAATTGCCTCTGTTTCGACTTTGCAACACCATCATAGAAGGGTCTGTGCTGGTCAAATACTCTAAAAAAGAAACTAAAGCCTCATTTGTACCATCAAAACATAGCAGTGATCAGTATCACTGAATGAAAATCAGCTAATAGTAAATTGAAAATCGGAATATTTTTAGTACTTCAAACAATCACCAACTTGTATTATAACATAACCAAAGTTAAGCGCGCGCTCTGATTGGTCAATTTAGCGTCCCCCATTTGCCCATGGGTGTACGCTGCTGACGTGAGCAAATGCAAAGGTAAGATTTGTTAAATAAAAGGGAACTCTTTAGCTACAATGTATCAATGTTATGTTATAAAATAAATGGTAAACACCACAGCGTACACCATTGAGTTATGGATGCTCTTGGGAGGTTTGCTAAGCACTCAAGAAGCTAGAGTCGCTCTCGGCTATCGCCTCGAACGACTCTTACGCTTCTTTCGTGCTTAGCAACCTCCCGCGTGCATCCATAACTCAATAGTGTACGCTGTGGTGTTTACCATTTGTTAACTTTCATTCATGAAGAAAACAATTTGAAATCACTTTTAACAAAACAGCTTTAAAACTTGTATTAGTTACCTTCAACTCCTGTTTTCTTTTCAGGATTTACCACAGATTGTATACATTCGTCGAGCTTATCGAGCTTTTCTTCTATTTCATCCAGTCTTTCCTTGACGCCAACTTCATCCATCCCACACTGTTTAAGAAGTTCTTTGTAGTGTTCCTCGAAATCAGGATCCATGCATTCCTTCTTAAGATCATCAATAGCACTTTGGCAACGTGCTCCTCCCAGTCTCACCAGTGCATCTTGGATGTCCTGCCAGTATTGATTGAATGTTGGGTCATCCACTGAAGCCTCGCTGGCATGACCATAAAGTGTGTTTCTGTAGCACTTGATACGCGCGATGTCTGCCTCAAGGGTTGTGTCTGCTGCAGGAGGAAGTGTATCCCAGCCGGAAGTTGGAGGAACAAGACCACAAATGTTTCTCAGCAAAACCGTTAGAAGCGTGATGTCGAAGTTTCTTGATGAGACTGAGGATTTGATGGCAGGATACAGTTTACCCCATTGCGATGGATTCAACACTTTTTTGTTCTTAAGTTGTTGTAGCATTCTATGAACTGGAGGGCTTGACAAAACCTTGTCCAGGTTTCCTAGTGGACGTTTCTTTTCAAAAGTCTCTCTAAGGACATGTGAACTGATATCCACTAGAAGCCTGCATAACCGGGCGTAGTTAGTTGTCTCTTTCGTGGAGTGAAACGATGGTGCTGGTGCAGACGCCATGTATAATTTTTCCTGCAATGATCAAAACAAAGACCTTAAAATTTCTTAGATAGCAAACGAGGTCATTCAATCGTCATTTTTGATTGATGTTTGTAGCGGACGTCACAGAGTCATTCTCTTCCACTTCTCAATAAAATACGTGATCATAAACTGATTAGATCTATTCAGGTTGACAGGCTAGTGTACTTTTGCACGAGAAAACAAGTTGAAGATTCGACAAAATGTACTGAATTATGTTACTAAGATGTTATCCTGTTCCTGTAGCAAGACGAGCCTCTCCTCCCTCCCCTCCCCCACCCGAAAAAGTCCTTTCTACACGCAGCTGAAATGGGCATTTTGTTAACGATCCCCAAGCGCGCTAATGCTACTGGGTCACCGTACTGCGCTCGGTAAAAAACTTACACTTTGATGTGTTTAACTTTAGCTTGTCTACTCGAATTAGACATTGGGTTTTAAATGGATAAAATTTATCATTAAGTCCAATCTGTTATCTTAACAGATGCCAACAGAAGGGGTTGCGTTGGACCATGTCCTTCACGTGCGTGCGTGTTTTGGACTACGACAGGCTGGAAGTCACAAATAAAGTGATAAATACATATGATGCACGATCCTCGCAGTAGATAGCGCTATTTAAGCAATAGCGAAAATCAGACCTGAAAAAAATCAGGCCTGTACGGGACTCGAACCACTGACCTCTGCGATACTAGTGCAGCGCTCTACCAATTGAGCTAACAAGCCAACTGGGAGCAGGCCGTTAAGTTGATTCGTAATAAACCCGTGAAAGTGATAAATGAGATACAATGAAATATAAAGTTCATATATTTTGAACTGCGGTATTAGATACATATGATGCACGATCCTCGCAGTAGATAGCGCTATTTAAGCAATAGCGAAAATCAGGCCTGTACGGGACTCGAACCGTAATCCACTTAACGGCCTGCTCCTAGTTGGCTTGTTAGCTCAATTGGTAGAGCGCTCACTAGTATCGCAGAGGTCAGTGGTTCGAGTCCCGTACAGGCCTGATTTTTTTCAGGTCTGATTTTCGCTATTGCTTAAATAGCGCTATCTACTGCGAGGATCGTGCATCATATGTATCTAATACCGCAGTTCAAAATATATGAACTTCATATATTTCATTGTATCTCAAAGTGATAAATAATTCGATTTTTGGTGGGGAGGGGAGGGGGGCGTTGCGTGACATGTTACAAAACAGGTTTGAGAGAGACTGTTGAGACGGAATATTCGAATTCAAAGTATTCACCCTTACTGGAGTCAAAACTGAGGGTAAAATTTTGAGACCTCCATGATCGATAACATAAACCTTTACAATGATGCACATGAAGCTCAGCACACAGCTGCGAATAACCATCATCCGTTCTACTTGATATATAAATCCAGTGGAATCAAATCATTCGTGTTTAAGTTCCCTCAAGCCAAATAATCTGTACCCGTAAACCCATACAATGATGTGTTCTATAAACAAGTAAATTACGTAGTCATTGACTGCTTGCAAAAATTTCATTTAATATGATCAAGGGTGACTGAGTCTTGGTCGTGCGAGAAACTGCCTATGCTAACCCGAATGGAAGTCTTGATGGTGCTTTCCTTAAGACAACAAAACCTCTCAAACCGAAAGCAATCGGACTTTCTTTGAAAGTTGTTAACTTATGAGAATCAAAAGAAATTCTTACCTCTAAGGCTCGCGGCGAGACTCGAACGATGACAAAGCGTCCACTCGCTTAAAACCTCTCAAGTTTTGATTTGTCAACAAGATGTAAATCCTTTACAGTCAGTCTCAGGAGTGGACAGCAGGAAATGCGGTTTTTGGGAACTTATTCACAAATTCAAGTTACATTTTAAAGTTTCTTCATTTTTACCGGAGAGAGATCATTTGATGCTACCCGCGATGAAATATGAAATTGTTCCTTAGTGGGTAAGTGCGTGACTTTCGCTTTCGAAATCGTGACCTTGTAATTTAGCCGACGAACCAGACTGGAGAGAGGGTCTCTAGGGGGTGGGGTGGGGAAGCTTTGACGATATTGACAGGTGATTTTTCAACTTCGATTTTCTTCATTCGAAACAATGTCTACTTTTGTATTATTGATATGAACTGTAGATAATGTTGAGAGATGAAGTGAACCATACCCTCACGAATGAACAATGATTAATCCGAGTACACTGAACAATAATTCGGTTCCGGTGTGGTAGACGCACACATCATTAACATGCAGAGCAGACTTAACTTTGGCAAGCGAGCGCTCAGTATTTTGTTAGAAATCTTTGAGTTTTAATCTACGGCAGTGGAAGGTTGGAAATAAAAAAATAAATTTGTACTGAGGGAATCAGCGTCGGTTAAAAGTCTTAAAATGATGGAGAGGGGAGGGAGTGCCCAATTCCCTCACCTTCTACTCTTAACTCTAAATCAAACAAACCGGATGGCGAGCTTGTAACGTAAATGCACCTTAATATAAAGACACCTGCATTGCAGGCTGACACGTCATTGGTAGAATTTTGCAATAATGATTCTTCCAGCACTAAGTATAATATGGAAGGGGGGACAGCACTTCGTCTTTTCGTAGCTAGTCTTTCATATATGTTCTAGATGATAATATAAATTTGTTCTCTTGTCTCACGACAAATTAAAGTCACTGGATGTAAAAAGCAACGTTTCGACTACTAACTGCGAGTCTTCTTCAGGCGATGGGGTGGACTGGTTGTGGCACAGCATTATATATCATGGTGGTCTGTTGTGATTGGTGCGTTTCGATCCCGCTATCGTTTCCATGTACCATGGTTTCCTCAGACGTTCGTTGATTTTTCGCGCGTCGTTGGTTTAGATGTTTTCTTATTGTAGGCATCCACGCTTCCGGTATTTCGGCTCCGTTGCCCCTGTTTATTTTGTTTGGGTTGAGTTTTATGTGAATTGTCTCTTTCACTTTCCTTGAGTACCAATGGCTGTCTCGGTCAATAAACTTTATTTCGTTCCATAGCGGCTTGTGTTCGGTTCTGTTGGCGGATCTGAAACCGCGGAATTCAGAGCGCGTGCGAGTCGTATATCCCCGTCGTGTTCTTTTACTCTCTCCTGCATCGGTCGTCCTGTTTTCCCGATGTGAACTTTGCCACCTGTGCATGGTATCTTGTAGACACCCTCGTAACAAGGGAACCAGACGGCAAACTACCTATTTCATAACATGGTCTAGATCTTTCCAAAGAGTTTGTGGATCTAGGTCTGCGTAACCACATGCTTAATCCATATTAGGAAAGAGTAAGAGCTATCGGAAACAGAGTTGTATTTCACTAATTCCTGCCTCTTTTCTTTTATCTTTTCCTCCTTTTCTGATTAGAGATGTATTCGGCAATGAACTACGTGACTAATACATGCACGTGTGCTGTGTTTTAGGTCGGTTTTCTACAAACGTTCTTTGGGGCTCAACAACGCCACTGCATGTCGCGAGAGCTGCGCTTAAAAAGCGCTCTCAACTTATATCATGTCAGTTCACTCCCAGTGCGTTGGTACCCATATATAATTAACCCATTAATCACCCTAGTGGAACGAGGAACTTTGAGATTTAAGTATCTTTCTCAGGGACACAACACAATTACCTAGCCGATCAATGCGCGGACGCCAGTGGGGGAATATTTGAATGAAAACAAAACAGCTTCATTTGGGTGGTATTCTTACATTTTCCCCCTTCTTTACTATAATTCAATTTTACTTTCACGTTGCGATCAGTTCTGAATTTCTTCATTTTACGTAACTTTTTTTGATAAACTCTGTAGAGGAATAGCCAAAATTTTCCTGCTCCTAGGAAGTACTGATAACGAAATACTTTACTTTAAGCGGAAGTAAAGCTGAAAGCGGAGGGCGTGAAGCTTAATTTTTTTTATTTTTCGCGTGCGTGATACTTTTGACCTCTCCAACGCTACATGGCCACTTGAGCCAATAAAATATTTTTGGAAAGCAATATGCTCTGTCGTTGCGGAGAATTGATGAACAACGTAGGTGGTAATGGATCAGCAGTCATAATTAACGATTCAAAATAGAAGAAAAAGGATCATGAAAATGCAAGCAGATTTTCCTATGGCAGTCAGTATGATTTTAAGAAACAAATTTAACTGAAGTGGGATGGTTTCGAAATGTTTCAATATAAATTGTATATCTGTTGGAGCCTCTACCAATTTTCATCAAAACTACAAATAGGCAGGTGACTTGCCTTCAGATCAATAAAAGCTGTTCATGTCAAGCCTTTTATTTCGCAAACAATGAAAATTAAAATCAATAACACAAAGATGTGAGGTAAATTGATTTGGAAAAGGACCGAATTTAAAAAATTTGGCTTGATTGCTGCATTTCGTTATAAAGCGCCACTGGCATCATTGTGACCTTTTTGTTATCATATAAAAATCGATACCGGAAGAAGCGAGCTGGGAAAATTTACTTCTATTCAAAATATTTTTTGTCCGTAAATGGCTGGTTTGCCTCCGTTTGAACTTTTTTCACTGATTTCCAACGTTCTCTTAGCGGTTTTGACTGCAACAACCAAATCGGAGTTTTGCGGAAGCTATTTTGAAGCTCACGTCGGTAGGTTGAGGAAATATATTTCTTCTGTTCCATTGATCTTCTGTAATTAATTTGTAAAAAACTAAAATTGGTAAGAGTAGTATAAAATATAGTCTCTCAGCTTTTTTTTTTTCTTCATATGGTCGTTCCACTCAGGCCATGCGTTAGTTGGTCACGTCATGGGAAGAAGTACTGTCACCAGCGATTTTGAATGTCTGCAAAAATGCATTAGAAAAATCAGTTGCAAATCCTGCAATGTTCACCTAAATGGTACATACACGAGTCGTATCTGTGAGCTGAAAAACCAAACGCAACACATGAAGTCAAGTGATCTCATGCGCAAAGAAGGATCCACTTATTATGGCATCGTTCAGGTTAGTTGAGTACGGAGTTTGTGGCAAAGCCGGCTCACTCGACGAGGGTAAATCCACACTTATTTTTCTGTATATAAAGTATTTCTCCGCGAACAATTTTCCCTTGGGTAATTATTCTTAGCAGTTGTCGTGGTGGTTTTTTTCTGACAAGTCACCTTTATGAATAAGCTGGCTTATGTTAGGATATATCATGTGAACTGAAATTTGTCGATGCACCCAAGATTGGTTCACTCTCGTCAAATTGAGCTGATCAGAAGTTATTTACGTTCAAATTATCACTGAACCTTGTATATGAAATTATTGCATATCTGTGTATATTTGATGTATGTTTTTCGTTAATCCTATACAGCATTCAGATTTTACCCGAAGTTCTCTGTTTTTAGGATGTCCTATAGAAAGAAGCTTTGTAGTGTTACTACTCATCATGGCGTAGAGTCTTAAAACTGGAGTGGCTCTAACTTTTTACAAATGCTAAAATAAAAAGTAAACGGTTTAAGAAAGGCCAACATAATGGACAGTCCGAATAATTACGATGCTACGCACAAGCTGAACTTCTAAATTGACTGATAAAAAAAACTGATTGGACGGTGATTTTCAGTCGGTCTACAATCCACGGCTTTTTCAACTTCACAAACTGCATCGATCTTTCCAGAATCCACAATGCGTGGGATTTTTCTAGGGCTAAATTCGTCTTCTTAAGGAAGACAAGTGCCATTGAAAAATTTGCTGCGCTAACGGAAATAAAGGAAACAAGTTTTCTTTATATTGACTGAGACTTGCTTGTAAATAAAGCTGGCTCAGAGTTGCTGTCCTAGTTCGACAAAAATAAACCAAGATGTTTTTAGCTGTATATATGGTTGCTTCCTCTTTTAGACAGCAACCACCAGGAAATCAATCAAAAGCAAACCATGGATCGACCTATGGTTTATTTAGTCAATCATTCAAAACTTAACGAAAATTATTGAGCTTGCTTGTATTTCAAGGTTACTAAATTTGTCTTGATAAAATTAATTAAACCAAGATTCAATTAGTTCAGGAAATTTTGAATGAACAGTATTTGTGATGAGTTTTTGTTTTTTTTGTTTTTGTTTCGTTGTTTCTGCTTTTTTCCTTTTTTATGAGATAATGTTGTTTAATACCTCGCTCCGATCATACGATGACAGACCTCATCTGTGACATGACTGACAACAGCGTCACATGCAAGAGCTCCACAGTTTGCTTGTCCTGTCCTAGAAAAAGGTTTAATTCAATGTACGTTAATTCTACCAGCACATGTTACAGGTCTCTTGCAATCCTGGCTTCCACGAGGATAATACGACCAAAAACGTCACGTCCAGCCATGAAGGAAGCTTAGCACGTGAGTACGCCTGGGTTTTGAGCTGAGGCAGGACCGAAAAATGAACGATATAGTTTTATATCATTGTGACTCTTAGAAATGCCAATTATTTGACTAAAAATTTCAAAATTTTTAACGCGTTTACTCCATGCTACTTCAAAAACCAATTCCTCCCTGGATATGTGTATATATTTTATTTATTTAAGATGATAAAAACCCTTGGCTCATAACACCCGGCCCTTTTTTCACAATTTTAGACAACTGCTAGTGCTCCAATAGGACGATGTGATCAATTGTTTTCAAAACTAAGCTTGTATAACCATTGCAGCGGGAGTACAATGTACTTTATCTGGTCCATGATATACAACACCACGCATTTTATTTTCAGCTGTTCTTGGCTGGAATTCCAGTTTACCTGCTCAATCTTGCAAACACATACGGGATGTTGGTGGATCTAAAGGGAACGGGGAGTACTGGATCGACCCAGGGAGCAGTGGAAACCCTTTAAAGGTGTACTGTGACATGACAACTGATGAAGGTAAGTGGTGCCGATGAAATAAGATTTAGAATACAAATATGTGCATATGAGGCACAAGTGCATATGATTTGGTTTTGGATCAAAAAGAGGCAGCGAACGCTGGGCTCAGTTGTACGAGGGGCTATTAGCGCTAACCCAAGGTTAAATTTTCCGCGTTATTCCATTACTAAGAAACTTTTTTCAAATAATTTTCTGTATTCTTATTTGAGCATGCAATCATCAAACTGCGTACAAAAGGAGTTATACTCAATTTCATTTTTATTCATATCTTTTCATTAATATTTTCTTTCTTTTTTATTACCAGGAGGTTGGCTTCTGATATACAACGTTATAATAGATAATTCGCGACCCCCGACCAGTTTGGACGTTGAGACGTCCTACACAGGAATTAATCGTTACAAGAACGGTAAGATGGTTATTTCACCTGACGGTTTGCGACAACTAAGAAAAAACTTTTCTTTCACTCAGCTGAGATTTCACTGCCGTAAACAGTACCATGGAAGAACATTTCATGTAAAAACGGCCGCTAACAGCTCTGGTCAGGCTGTGGTCAGGTTCTTTAGCGGTGATACCGACGTTTTTCCCGAAGCCTGTGGTTCATTTGAGAAACTGCAGGGAGACAACTCAGAGCTCGCAAGTAGATGCGCAGAATGGGGGAAGGAAAAGAACGCGTATTATGTTGGAAAATGGGGACATGAAGGACATAAGGAGCTGCATATAAATTCAGCATTCATTTTGAGTACCTACCATTGGATCACTTCACCAGATCATGACAGATGGGAATGTGATGATGTTTTGGCGAAACATATGTCAAATGGTGACTTCTGGAAAATTTATGTCCGTTGATAAATTCTGCTGTAACTACATTCTAAGACATTACTATTTACTTTTGGAACTCTACAATTCGATTTTACGATATGAGGAGTTAAGCACTTTGCTGCATGGTTGAGAGTACATTATCTTTCAAAATTCCTGTCCAATAGGAGTAGGCTTCGTAACGTTAATTCAGGAGAAAGTTAGTAAAGTTGGACATTGTAATGTTCTACGGGTACTGAAAGTTGTAACTTGTAAATTTCTCTTGTAACTTTATTCAATAGCTTGATTATCATACATTGGTTTCAATAATTAAATGTTTTGAGAATTTTTCGGCAGGCTATGGTATGGATGAATGTAAAAATCTTGTTTATCATTAATCATTTAAACACTTTGTTTAGAACTTGAACTATGCGGAGCTACTAAGAATTAACAAACCGAAGATATTTTAAAAGGGGCTTATTTGAGGGGCTAATTATTCGTGAGCACACCGATGGAAAAATAGGAAAAAATGAGGAAGTCTTAACAAGCACTTGATCGCACATGTGATTAACTTATAGATTCCCCTTACTTCATCGACACATTGTCAAAGGAACAGCTGATAACAATAAACCACGCTGTCAATTGGTGGTAGCTATATCTTGATGTGATGTCAAATTCTCTTTATCATTATTCAACTGTACTTGGCAGAGTACAAATAACGCCTTAGACAAGTACAAGTATCACGCAATATTTGTACTCCAGAAATATCTGCGAAATTCGTCCGCACTGTAATGACAATTTTACGTGGATGATAAATGTCTTATTAGACGTTTTGTTGTGTAGTATACTGAGTTATCTGTATTTGACGAGCCCGGGCTCGTTAAAATACGGCACAACTCGTAAAAATACTTAGCAATACTACACAAAAAAACGTCCAATTAACAATTATTCCACGAGCGCTTGTTGGATATGAGATGATAGTTAGCCAACTCGGCGCTACGCGCCTCGTTGGCTCTCTATCATCTCATATCCGACAAGCGCGAGTGGAATAATTGTTTTATTAAAAAAAACGCCCCCAAGATATTAGACAAATCTTCTCGACTTTATTTTGTAAGAAGAAACCGGATGGTACAAGGTACAGATATTAGATTATGGTATATTGGCTCTTATCATTACACGACTCGGGCAGTCAGAGGGCCAATAACTAAAATCAACTAATCAAAATGCTCTATTGCCGGTCCAATATTCTCTAAGTATTGGACCGGGCACTGTCCCGAATGGTCCCGAATGATACCGCACTTGTGTCCCTTTGAACTTCAGTCGTATAATAAATCTCTTATTAACCAAGCTTGCTCGGGACCGTACTGGAAGAATATCGGCCCTCGGTCTTTTTTGTACTGTCAAGACCTCGGGCCGATATTCTCTCAGTACGGCCCTCGCGCTTGGTTAATAAGATATATATATTCGTTTTCTTTTGTGATCGTAACTACTTAATGTTTTAAATAAGAAATGTAGCGAGTTAAAAATAGGATTATGTTTACTTACACCAACTCAACGGTCAAACTTCTGGGCATGCGTGGACTTTGTAATAGCCCAAAGGTGTGCTTTCAGGCTGCGAGTCACGGTGTCTTAGAAGCTTCTAACTCTTATGAACTCAAAACAACCAGACACTTATAGTTAAATAAGCTGTGTGTGCCAAGAGTCATAGGTTTTCCTGTTCCTTACTTTTATTTCCTTTTACAGTTTTCTAGGTAGGTTCCCAGTTTTTTTTTTATCTTTAACTCCGTGTCACACTGGTTGTTTCCTATGTTTTCAGCTATGAACATTTTGCGCGAGATATGGGCGCACGAGTAACCAAGAATGAATCATTTGCGCATGCTTTAACTGTGGCCGCTGATCGCATGAATTACACTTGCTCGTTGGTGTTTTGGACATGCTGCGAAGATTCATCCCCGAGACCAGCAGAATGAGGCCTGACTACAACAGTACGAGTGAAGCAAATGACTCTTTTCATCTTTTCTCTGAACTGCTGGTTTAACAGAGCATAGGCAAAGGGATTAACAGCAGAATTAAACAAGATCATCGTGGAAGTGATATTGAAGGGAATAGGGCCGATTTTGTAGGATGCGACATACCAGAGGGTGAAGACAAGTTCATTTGTGAGCCAACAGATTCCAAAGATAGCACTGACGGTGATTACCATTAAGGTGACTCGCTTCCGTACCTTGATTACACCCTGCGAATTAAAGATTAAAGAGTTCTTGTCGCAATGTGATTCTATCGGCTTTTAATTCAGTCAATGGTGGGTTGCTGATGTTTTTTTATGTATTGCTAGATTGAATGAAACGCCATGAAAATTATTTCACCTTGTGTAAAACTAAAAAAGGAGAAAGAATAGGATTTTTTTTTTCGCATATACTGACTGACTTGAAAAACCGCATTACTCACGTCTTTTATGCTCAAAAGATCAAACCTCACCAGTTGCTGCTGGGTCAGCTGGGCCAAGGTATCACTGCGGTTCAACCACAGGGTGTACACGACTCTGGAATACAAGCCAGCCATAAGTAACAAGGACACCAACACCAATATTAACCAGGACAACGGATAGCCCTTTGACATCCAAAACTGAGGCCAGAACGCCATGCAGGAATTGCCTGTTTCTTCATCAACGCCAGAAAAAAGGAATAGTGGTAGATTGAATATAGACGAACACAACCAAGTCGAAGAAATGATCATCTGAAAGATAAAGCTCATAATAAATGAAGCGTGTCCACCTCTTAAGTTGAACTCATGTACATAACGTCACACCTTTAGATTATCTTTGATGAAATTTCCTTTGTTACCGAATGGATAAACAATTGCGTAATATCGTTCGAAGGCGATAGCAACCAGAGTGATCATGGAAGACACTCCACCGACCCAGGCAACAATTCCATCCGTTAGAAATTTGCACAAAAATGAACCAGTTGTTCCGTCTGGATGGGAAGCAGTCACGGTGATAAACACTTTTGGTGCCATGAATACTGCATACAAGATGTCTGCTGCAGCTAGGTTCACAAGAAGATAATTTGTGGGGTTCCTTAAAAAAAAAAAGAATTGAAAGTGAAATAAATCGCAAACCATTCGCTCTATCAGGCTCTCCAGTGGCCCCTGCAGTTTACCTAACATTTCTCAACACAAACTCAAACACGGCAATCATAAACTTTGAAAAAATCTGAGGAAAAACATCACCGCTGTCTTGTTCATGAGCAGGTCGATATTCTTTTTTAAAGTAGTCTCCCAGAAAATTTACATACTTACTTGTGGGTAACTGCCGGGCGATAGCTTAGGTGGTATCTTGCGATGGATTGGAGCGAGAGATATTAGGGCGGTAGAGTAGCTATACTCCCACTCGCCTCATGCCTCTGAAGACGGGATACACCCCGGCCAGATGGGCCCTGCTGGCTCGTAATCTGACTTCACCTTTAGCGTTGCTTTGCAAACAAATAAACAGACGCCCTATTCTAACCCATACTGACCTCATATCCCGATTCGTCTTTATGATCCAACAAACGAGAGAATTCCCTATGATGTTTGTGGAGGTTAACAAGGAGAAAATTATTGCTATGAAAACAGCAGCTGAATCGGACATCGCTCAGCGGACGATATAATCTTTCTGACCTTGAAAAGAAAAAACAAGATTGATGAATAAGTAACACTACCATGCGATTATCGAGAAGATTCGCCCACTCGAGGTATCTTCGGAAAAATATCACAAATCTCGGTTTATTATACCGTTTAACAAAAAACTTACATTGTTCTGAGCCCTTCAGATAATAGTTTCTATTTTTTAAGATATACTATCATTTATTTTATGAATAATTAACAATTATTTACCGAAGTGGAGGTGACGAGTGGTGGATATTTAGAGAACCGCGGAGCGTCGAGGTAAAGACTCACCACCGTCACCGACATTGAAGTAAATGATTGTTTTAATTAGTATATATATAGCACACAGAAACCAAATTAATTAGCTTATTTTTGTCAATAAACCGAGAAAAAGGTCGGAAATTAAACTCTTGGCCCGCGATTTCGATTCTTCGGCTGCTTGTTAATCACTTCTGCATTAGCCAATCAGCGCGCGCGCATAGCACTTTTCATCTGTGCCACGCATCAAATATCAAATAAGCTCAGTAAGGTTTTAAGAGGTTTATATTGCCTTCTTGTGTAATGCTCTCAATTAGTCGTGTGGGGTTTAATATTAAAACATCACCTTAAATAAAGGTTTCCGACTCTGCCTTTATGATTAACATCGGTATTGATGATGTACAATATTGGGCGAATACTTGTCATTCTGTGATTGGTTGATACCTCTAATCTGTTAGAGCACAAACACACCCAAGCAAATTTCTTTCTTTGTTTTATTCAAAATAGCGCTCATTTACGAAATTCTGGGCAGAAATCATTATTAGTCAAAGCGTCTTTAACTGTCTTTAATAATAGGATTACTCTCGCCAAAACGATCGCCATATTCGATCAGAAAATATAACCAACTCGTTAAATTGATAAAATTGAGTCATAAACATTATATTGGGAGCAAAATTCACCTGCTTTTCTTTTCAGCTTCGTTTGTAGCGGCCTTAGGATGCCACTTTTTAGCTTTTTTTCTCAAACAAACTTACCTAAACTTGCAGCTTGAAGCACAGGTTCCAATATTGTCGAGGCTTGGGTTTTTTTCAGGCCTCGTTTTTCTTCAATTCTTTAACTGCGATTAATGTTCACCTGTGAGAGGATCACTTCGTTACTTGCTTCATAACGAATATGGATAGCATTTAATTGCACACATTCTGAATCTTACAGGACACGTTAGAATATTTCTCAGACACTATGAAAAATGCCAAACACAGTTACCACAATCAGTCACCAGCAAAAAACAGTGAAACGAACTTTTTTATCTTTTCCTTGGTTATCTGAAAGTATAACGAGATTTTTGCGTGATTTTCCCTTGCACAATTGACGAATATCCATCTGGTGTTTTTGTCTCTTTCTGAATTTTCTTATCGACTAGATAACAAAGCGTTTCAAGTGAATTTTCGACTCTATCTTTGATGGTTTACTATCACAAGCACGTTAAAAGAATAGTGTATTCTTATCGACTTACCAATGACTTTTTCAACCGTGCCTGATCCCAGCTGAAAAACCCTTCTCCAAGATTCAAGTATTTAGCTTGTCTCAACTAAACGGAAATGCATAAATGAAAAGTGGCAGCTGCAGTATGTGTACACGAACTTGAAGAGTTATGCATTTGAATTGTCGGATGTTCAAGTAAGTTGAGAATCAGCTGGCTTAAACAGTCGCTATACTCACGAATATAGATTCATTGTTTTTGGTGAAAGATCATTACAATATATTCGAGTTTTTGTTCTCAAAGCCTTTCCGCTAATGGACCTTTGGTTCTGAGGAAAAAAATTTTCTTCTTTAGCTCCCATTAACACTAAGTGAGATGTCAACTCATGTCTACGAGTGTCAGATGCGGAAAGACACTTTAATGCGGTAAAGTTTCTATTAAGTAGAAAAAAGTTAATTTCAATCGGAAAAAATAGAAGCAACCTAGAAAGGAAAGAGAAACTTACGTAAAGTTTGTTCGACTGACTGACCACACTGCTGGTCCCGAATAGATTCTCAACGATCGGAATCCAAGACATTTTAGACGTCTCGTAAGGATGAAAAAAAAAATGGAAAATACAGCTATCGATTCAAGTGGTCATTACTACCGCAGCTTGTCTCAGCTTCCCTAACGTGGAGAAACTAAGAGTATTTTTTATCTCTCCCTTGGATGGGATGCCATTCCATCGAAGGTTAACTCTCAGTTTTCCCTAATAGTTCACCAATGAGCTGATAAACTCCTGGGTGGATCAGAGAGAGGCATTGTGGGAGTAGAGAAGAACGGATAAACACAACCCAATGAGCTGGCCAGGGGCCCGTTTCTCGAAAGTCCCGGTGACTTAACAGACCCGTAAACCTGTTCTATTTTCATTCAAGACGGGGACTCCAAAAGTTTTGAATATGATACAATAAAACTATCAGCTAAAGAAAAAAAAAGAACTGGCATGGTTTGGGTGCCAGAACCTGCTTTTTGATTTTAAAACAGGGCTTCGGGCCCGTTAAGTTACCGGGACTTTCGAGAAACGGGCCTCAGGTTTCGCTCTAGTACCTCCCGACGCGGATTACACCGCGCTAACCATTAGTATGTGTAGTCGTCGGAAGTAATGTGTTTTTTTTTTCTTATCTCAGAGGCACTTGTTAGTAGCAATTAAGCTTCCATGCGCACCAAAGCTTGATTCTTAAAGGGCGTTGAGACGTAAAATTTGATTTTTTTTTTTTTTAATGAACACACTTGTTGAAGTCCTAAATGTAATAACTTTCCTAAATGTAATAAAATCCTAAATGTAATAACATTTGCTTCTAAATGTAATAAGCCTCCAATGCAATCGTTTAACTGCGCTAGTACATTGTTGTTGTAGCGGACATCCACATCGAAATGTCAGTGACAGCTGTTGCACTAAAAAATCCTCTGACCAGTATTCATGTCACATTGCGGGCTCGCTGACATTAATCAGCGTCTTTTTACTTGCTAGACGCAAGTCGAGTAGCACTGGCTGTAGACCGTTATACTGACGGCATCAAATGACAGCTGGCAAAACAGTGAGTGTGCTGACCAGTACCTCCATATATCACTGGCTCAGACTCTTGGGTTGGAAAAGGATGATAACGTTATACTTGTGGGATCGGTGATGGAGGTACAAGTCATAAACCAATTACAAACTTGGACAAAGGAGTCTGCCAGACCTATACATCGGATAATTTACAGGCTCGGATATACATTTTTTTGTCCTTCTTGACCAGACCTTGTTAGCATGCGCATTTTGTTTCCCAATTTGGACCTTGTGGCAGCTCTCTAAAGAGTTTTTGCTTTCAAATTCTCGAGACGAGATAATTTTTCTCCCTAAGAGAACATAATTGGGGACAACTATGTTCTCTTGATCTTGAATTGCATGCAACAAATCCGACAAACAAAAACGATACTGGATGGATCTGCATCAAATTACATACTCAGTAACTTACATTTAACAGGTGTAGATGAAAAGAAGCTGCTGACGAACACATTAAAAATGCTTATTTATGTTAGAGACTGTAAATGATGTCCCGGTCCCCAGAAACTCAAGGAAAAAGTTGTGCTCTTGCTTTGTCTAAGATGTGAGTAAAACTATTCGTGTAAGCCGTTTTTTGATGGTCTCAGGCTAATTGATTTAAAGAAAAGAAAGAGGAAAAAAAGGAAACTCTAAAGAACAACCTTTTGGGAGTAAGTCGAGCTAAAACCATGAGGAAGGAAATTGTAGCGTACTTAAAAAGTAATCCGTGCGATAGCGATGGCCTCCCTCCTTTGGAGTATTTGGCAGATGATGAGTTCGCTCGCTGGGACGACTATTTAAATCATGTGGCGCGAGATGGGACCCATGGGGGTCAGATAACAATGTATGCAGCAGCAGACTTGTACAACATCGACATCCAAATAGTGTCCTCTCTTGGAGTTGGTGGGCAGCATGTGTTCAGTGTGTAAACGAGTGTTTCAGTAGCTACCATGTACCTTGGACATTTTGTTAAGAACCACCGTGAATACTATGTGAGCTTGGAATAAGTTAGGGATCACAACGACGGTAGCGAAGAAGACAACGAAGCAGATGACCCAGGAGAAGGAGAAATTTCCGAGGATTATGCAAATAAAATGCATATTGAACTGAATTTTGAAATGGATGATACGGTTGATTACCAGGATGACACCGACGCAAAAAGTGGACCTGATAATATGGTCGACGATGGTGACGACATGGATATGACTGCAGATATAGCTAAGGGATTACACATGGTAGCCAAACGAACGGAACGGAGCTTGAATTGCAAAATGAAGTCGGCAAAGGCATAGTCAGTGATGGTGCTAAGCTAATAGAAGATCAGTTTGTTTCAGACATAGACAACTTCTTCTTTGTAGTTGCAGTCGTAAATGTTGGGCCTGGTGACAAAGACTAGACACAGCTGGGGTTGTAGGTGCCAAGCATTCTGGTTGGGCAGGGCTGAATAACGAAATGCTACGTCGGAGGGTATGCGCTCCATAACGCGGGCTAAAGCGCGTTAGGGAAAAAATTTAGGGAAATTAGCGTAAAATAATAAGGGCTGACTTTTAAAACCGAAGCATTTTCCTATTTCCAGAGTTTTTGAGGAGAAAATTAGTTTTCCAAAAATTCGAGGGGTTGTACAAAGTTTTTAGAGGTTGTTCTGTAAAAGAAAAGCGGCTAGGAAAACGACGCGACAGAATAGAAAATCAACCATGCGAACGACTCAGAATCCGTTTTGCACGGCAAAAGAAACATCGACGACGTTCTTTAGCTGCTTAAAAAATACCGCTGACTAACATACGTGTTGATCGTTTTGCAAGTTGTGAGAGCATCGTCCCTAAGATATCTTATGCGCTTTTTAAAAGTCACAACAGAAAAGGGAAAGCAAGTATCTTAATCAAATAATAATAATAATAACAATAATAATAATAATAATAATAATGATAATAACACTTACCTGAGACGATTATCCGTCATCTGGTGAAGCCCACTCTCGGACAGCAACAGAGTGGTGGCGTCTAACCAACTAAACGGTGCTATCAATTTCCGCTTCTGAACACTTTTGCGACTTCCAACATCAGCCTCATAGTCTGTTCCGAGCTTCTCTCTTCCCTTTCGTGATCCAGTCTGGTCATCTGCAGTAAGAACTCTCTATCTTTTCTATCACTTTCTTCCATACAATCTCTGAGAAACTGAAGTGGTTTACCGTTGTCGTCTTGAGCCGAGCTATCGTTGGCCCTTTTTCTGCTCTCTCTGTTCAATGGCGTCTCTCGAGTATCTCCTGCGCGTGGAGAACCCATTCCATGTTCAGAGGCAAACCGTGCATCCCCACTATGATGGTGAGGGACAGAACTAGCGCTACCGGTACTCTCATACCTCATGTAGTCACACCATTGGAACATTTCTGACTTAAAGAAATTGGATAGACAGGCTCGTAAGATTATCAGCAATAGCAGTGGGAAGCATCCGCTTTGATCAACTTCTCTTATCTACCTGCCTAGAGCTCTAGGAGGGCGTGGCCTGAAGTCTGTGGAGACTGAGTACAAACAAATCAAGATTAAGTCAGCTATCAGGCTCTATAGTAATAACGACCCAACCATGAGCCTGGTGAGAGCCTTTGAAGAGCATGCCACAACACAAGGTCATCAATCTCTATTAAAGGAGTCCGCCAAATTCTCTGAAGAGTTTGGGGTTGCTCTCGAGCTCTCCTTTCCTGAGCCAAAATGCCGAGACAGGGACGGGCAGGAAGAACCATTGGATAAGCTCAAGAGGCTCTTAAAGAGATATATATAAGGCAAACATAAGTTTTTACAACTGTCGGATAATAATAATAATAATAATAATAATAATAATAATAATAATGGTTTATTGACTGTGAATCCACCTGGTGGCTCTTTACCTGCTAAAAACTACTAACTTTTAGTGAAAGTAATTTACGAACTATTAATAAATGTTATTTAAAAGATAGGCATTAACTTCTCTACAAACTATAAAAATCTATTATAATTTACAAACTATTCACAAATGTTATTTAAAAGATAAGCTTTAAGTTCTCTACGGGCACTTTAAAATCATTACAGTTTGTATTATTTGCCGGGAGGACTTTAAATAACTTGGCAACAGAGTCTTGAAAAGTGCCTCTCTCCATTGGTATAATTAGTCTTGTTGCAGCTCCTGACCACAAAGAACGTAGATGTTTAACTGTATCTAATGATACGTTAGACGGCCAGCTGGGGGCGTACAACGCTTGGTGAACGAGTTTGAGAACGTGGAAGTCTCTTCGTTGTCTTATTGGTAATCAAATAATTTGGATATATCAACAAAGTTGAAATGGTAAATTGGCCACCGTAATTATTGGTAATCACCCTATCTTAACAATACCGTTAATGTTATTTAGATTCAGGAAAAAACTAGCAGCTACCAGCTGGACACCTTGTAAACGCTTTAGTTGAAATTCCGGCAAAGGGTAATAGACAGTGTCACAATAATCGAGTTTTGACAGCACCGGCGACTCCGCTAAGTGCTTTCTAAGTTTGTAACCAGCAAAGTTCTTAAGTTTCCTTATCATTTGTATTGTTCCGTAACAACTCTTGCACGTGGCTTGCACGTGCTCATCCCAATTTAGGTGCTAATGGAAATGGACACCAAGAAGCTTACTCACATTTACATATTCTAATGTGCTATCCGAGATTGTGATAGCAGGTCGGGTTTTACCTAAACCATGTACGTGTGACATCCCGCTTGTGGATAGCAACATCGTCTTAGTCTTCTTCGAATAAAGTGCTAGATGGGAGTCGTTAGACCAAGAGCTCACTGTGTTTAGTGTGGAGTTAAATTCTTGCGCACTTCTTTGCAGCTCAGAGGCAGGACAGCTGAAGTATATTGTAGTTTCGTCAGCGTATTGAAATAAACCAACTGAGGAAGGGAGATGATCTTGCAGATTAGAAACATAGAGGTCAAATAACATTGGGCCAAGGATCGACCCTTGTGGCACACCAAAGCGTACGTTGACTGATTCGGATATGCGATCATCGATCTGAACGAAATGTGACAGGCCACTCAAATAGCTATTCAACCAACGCATAAATGGCTTCCAGAAACCAAGTGTCGATAATTTAGTTAGAAGGATCTTGTAATTCACTGTGTCGAACGCTTTAGAGAAATCGGCTAGCACCATGAGAGTAACTTCACCTTTTTTCATCGCTTTAATTATCAGTAAATCGTCACGGATACCCATTAGCAATGTGCAAGTCGAGTGTCCCTTACGATAGCTAGAAATTGTATCACGGAATACTTATTTAGACTCAGAAAAGGTGGTCATCTGCAGCGCGACAAGCTTCTCAAAGACCTTTGAACGTGTGGGGAGAATTGAAATGAGACGAAAGTGTTCCTCGGACTTCGGTTGATCTACCTTAGGAATTGGACTGATTCTCGCATTTTTCCAGGCCTTGGGAAATAGTGTTTCCTAATACAGTTGTTGATAATAGCTGTGAGGGGGCCAGAAATGGAATCAGCCGTCATTTTGACGCATTTGACAGGGATGCCGTCAGGGCCAGTGAACGTGTCAGATCTTAACGATTTCAGTATGCGCAGGACTTCACCATGGGACACCTCTCGGAGCTTGAAATTAGCAGGGTTATCATCAGGTAGAGATTCAATTAGTTCATCAAGACAGAAAGGTAAGTCACTACTAACAGGTAAAGTTCTCTCGACAGTACAAGCACAGAATGAGTTTAACCGTCGGGATCCTGCCGCAAGGGCTGCTGGTTAGACTTTGATATGCAGTGGATAATACACCACACCTCCTTCGGTTTATTAGAGGATAACGCCTGCGCTATGAAGGTCTCGCGAGCTCGACGAATAGCTGCCTTTAATTTGTTTCTAACGTCCCGAAAAAGTTCCCAGGACACCTGAGAGCCATTCTGGTGGGCCTCCTTCCTGAATTTGTTTCGCAGCTGTTGTAGTGACCGTATTTGGCTGTCGTCCATCTAGGGTGCTAGTGATCGCGTAACTCGTACTCTCCGGAGAGGGGCATGTCTCTCGAGACATTCCTTGAACATACTGTTAAAGTATTCCAATTGTTCATCCGGATCATCAGATGAGTATACAATGTTCTGAGACAGGTTATCAAAATCACTAATAAATTCATGTTCGTCGAAGGTTTTCATATTCCTGATATATTTATAGCGCGGTTGCTACCGATTAACACGCACATTTATACAGGCAAACGGAGCATCGTGGTCGCTGACAATACTGGTAGGAATGACATCAGCAGCAGAAATGCGCAATGGGTAGTTAGTAATAATATGATCAATGAGTGTTCGAGAGGTCTTAGTGACTCTAGTCGGCTTCGTAACAATTTGCTCGAGCCCAAACATGTAGTTTGTAATGGGTGAGTCTGGGCGACCGAAAAGGTCAAAATGAATGTCGCCTGTAATAACCACCATGCCATCCCATAATAACCACCATGCCATCCCATAATAACCACCATCCCATTCCATGTTGATGTTATATGACTAAGCAAGTCCTCGAAGCCATTTAGCCAGTGGGAGGCTGTTATCAGTAGATCTGACCTGTAAATAACTCCAAACAACAGTTTACTATGTTTGTTCTTCCCAGGGAGTTCCAACCATAGGTGCTCCAGGTACGGTTGAGTTTTTTTAATTTCAAAACACCTTATAATTTAATAATAATAATTTACCAATTTATATAGCGCGTATTTACATATGCTGATCAATAGCCGGCTTTACAGTCATATGTTTAAGAAAAAATACATTACTGTAAGAATAAAAGGAACTAAGTTACAAACTACAAAAATTAAGAAATGGCTAACACCCCCGCGTACACTATTGAGTCATGGATGCACGCGGGAGGTTGCTAAGCACGAAAGAAGCGTTAGAGTCGCGCAAGGCGATAGCCGAGAGCGACTCTAGCTTCTTGAGTGCTTAGCAAACCTCCTAAGTGCATCCATAACTCAATAGTGTACGCTTTGGTGTTTACCATTTGTTTTATAACATAACATTGATACATTGTAGCTAAAGAGTTCCGTTTTATTTAACAAATCTTACACGACCAGAAAAAACAAGCGCGCGCGGAAAAATAGTCTTTGCATTTGCTCACGTCAGCAGCCTACACCCATGGGCAAATGGGGGACGCTAAATTGACTAATCAGAGCGCGCGCTTTACTTTGGTTATGTTATAATACTTCTTAAAAAGATAAGTTTTAAGTCGAGATTTAAAACTGTTAAGCGATGTCGGGGGGGTACTCCCTTATAAGGGCTTAATGGGGACGTGCGGCCAGCCAGGGTATGTTTTTCGAGATTTTTGTCTTAAACAGGGTATCGAATTTATCATGTTTTGTCTTAACCAGGGTATCGATTTATCAATTTTTGTCTTAAACAGGATATCTTTTCTTGGTGGATAAACAGCAAAATTTTTACAAGCTCTAATTTTAATTAATATTGAATTCCGTTGATTTTGACATTGATACCAGGCATATTAAATGTCTTACACAGGGTATCAAAAATCGGAATTCTGTCTTAAACAAGGTAGGAAAATCAGCGATATTTGTCTTAAACAGGGTCAGGGTATGAGGGGCCGCGCCGCACCTCCCCACCCAGGAATACAAGTACCCCCCCCCCCCCCCCCCGAGCGAGCGATGTTACTTGACGAAGCTCCATAGATAGGCCATTCCAGAGTTTCAGAGCTGCTGCTGAGAATGATCTTGCTCCCAATGTTGTAAGCATCTTTCCCTTGGGATGGTCCAATAATTAAGAGCTTACCAGTAGACCTAAGATTGTATAATAAATTCGATTTTATACTAATAAGATCACTAAGATAAGTTGGCGCTTGGCCATAAATACATTTAAAAGTCAAAAGCAAAATCTTATAGTCAATACGTAAAGAAACCGGCAGCCAGTGCAGCTCAAAAGCGCCGGTGTAATATGAGAAAATTCTCCGATGCCAAGAATAAGTCTTGCTGCTGCATTTTGAACACGCTGTAATTTAGCGATCTGCACTTTTGGTAAGCCAAACAATAAAGCATTACAATAATCAAGACGGCTGGTTATAAAAGCATAAACCAAACTAATTAAAGAATCTCTCGAAAGGTATTTCTTAATACGTCTCAGGTTATGTAAATGATAGAATGCCGCATTACAAGCCTTGTTTATATGATCAGTCATGCTTAAGTTGCTGTCAAACCAGAATCCAAGGTTTTTAACACATGAGTTCGGACTGATAAGATTATTACCCATAGTAATGGAACACGAATCTAATTTATCAAGCTGTTGTCGTGTGCCGACCAACAAAAACTCCGTTTTATTTTTCATTTTTATTACCCTATTTTAAGTTGTTCATTTGTGATTGTAAATTGTCTACCTGAGACAATCGCTCATCGCGGAAAACAAACACGTTTTCCAACCTTTTCGCTCAGTAAAAGAAATATCTCTCAAAGTCTAACTTAAAATAGGGGCAAGGGTTACATTGAAGACCATTTAGTGAGTTTTAAGACTAAGGAAGGTATATATTCTGCGGGAGTTTTCAAAAGCCTTCAGCTGCCAATACTCTTGCGTCATCACCTTCGACTTCTTCCAACATAATGTCCACCACGGCTTGTGGTATGTTTTGAAAAACGCTAAGGAGAAATTTAAATACAATGTCCTATATATTGAGAAGAAAATGCAAAGAATACGCTTTTATCCGCTGTCAATAAATGAGTTTTGTCCCTGCGACCAACGGCTGACAAGGAGTCGAAAAGGCTTTGGGCTCGAGATTGGGCACTGAGCACCATAGTGTATCAGTCTAAGTAGTGGCGTCTGAGCGCTGCAAGAGTGAAATCATTGACGACAGTGAGTTTCGACCTGAAAGCACGTCCTAAAGCCGGTTTTAGATGATTGACTGTCTCATTGACACTTCTATGGCATGTTCTATAAATTACTGATCGAATACTGCAAAATTTTAACAGTGCAAGATAATCCTATATTTCGTCGATCAAATCACGTGACTTACCGTTTAACTCAATGACGACACAGTATCAGTATCGATATCGAAGAAAAACGCCAGTATCGTGCTCGGTATCGTATCGATTCGAAGATACCCTATCGGCCCATCTGTTAATGTTTGGAAACAGTTTCCGCTTCAGTTCTTTCAGACGTCATAGATTGTTCCCAGTCTGAATGGGTAAATAGCACTAGAGGTGATATCAAATTAACTAAATCGTTCGTTTACAAGTGCTACAATGCTTCCGCAAATTCGGATTTGTCTTTTCATAAATGCCTCTAGGATTCCAAGAATGTTTAGCTTTCATGCTATGATTCTTCGACAACTAGTCGCAGGTTTTTGTGTTTTCAATCTGTATGAGCAAATGGTCAGACAAATAATTTCGTCTCTTGCGTCTCGTCTCGATTTCTGAATGTAAGAATAAAGAGCCACGGAGGATGAATATCGAGAATTGAGAGGCCGTATTTTAAAGGGATTTTCTGTGAAACGGGATCGGATGTTTTTATCGTGACAAAAAACGTGGTTAGCCGGGACTCGTGATTGTAAAAAGTTAAAAGCCGTGAACTGTGAACGATATTCCAGTCGTGATACGTGAAACAAAGAAACTATTTTCTGTTATCCGTGATAACTGAAAAGAAAACGCATTTTTTTTGCGTGAAAACTTACTTGCCGAAAATATAAAATCTCTTGACCCTGCAAGCCTGTTCGGTCAAGATGGCCGGATTGACCAGCGTTCTATTGTTTTGAGATCTGTCAATTTGATGCCAAAAGCACATCAGTATAAAGGTTTGTAGCCATTGCTTCTCGGCCTACGTCTCTAGCGAAAAAAGACGCTCATTAAAATCAGTGAGCGAGCTCGCAATACGCCATGAATCTTGGTCAGATGATTCTCTGATACAGCAGTTGTCACTTTAACATCTCATTGTGAATGAATGAATGAACTTTATTATTCGTCGATAACGTGGGGAGTGGTCACCCAATCTCCCGAGCCAAGGGCTCATGTATAAATTGCTCGACTAAAGGAAATACAATATAAATAATAGATAAATATCATATATGAGATATAAAAGTTCATTAAACTATATACAATAAAAATTGCTATAAAAGTTAAAAAAAAAAGAAAAAAGCTACAAGATACAGCTCTGACATTGACATGCTTTATACTCTACATTTTTGATTAATGATTTGAAATGCTGGACCGTAGGAGCTGATTTGGTAGACAAAGGCAATTTATTCCACACATGGGCAATAAAGTAAGAAAAAGAATGATGCATAAAACGATTATCATAAGATGGTTGAGAGACGTTTAATCCACTACCTCGTAGGTTGTAGTTGGTAACCCTAGGCTTAAAAAAATTAGTTATATAGTTAGGGCCGTGCATCCTTAAACTTTAGAAAAAGACAGTGAGCGAATGTTCGATACGTCTTTGCTCAAGTGAGCCCATTGAGGCGATAGATAGACAAGCGTCGTAAGTGACTGAGTTCCCTAAATTTAAAATAGATCTTAATGCATAATGATTGGCACGTTCAAGTTTTTTGTTCAATGTTCGCGAAATCCCTAGCAGTAATGGAGAACAGTATTCAAAGTTCGGTAGCGCGTGGGCTTTGTCTATACAAAGTGATCATCACATTTGAAGGAACCAATCGCTTTATTTTACGCAAGGCCGCTATTTTAGCGTACGCTTTTTTTGGCATAAAATCCACATGAGGCTTATAATTCATATCCTTGTCCAAGTTTACGCCAAGAATTTTTATAGTAGGCTCAATGTCAATTATCTGATCCTCCACTGAAAAGCGGTATGTGAACTGAGATTTGCCCAGAGTCATTGCTTGCGTCTTAGCTGCGTTGACTTGAAGATGGTTAGCGGAGAACCATTGAGTCAGTTTTATAACATCATGATTCAGGGTAGATTCAAGCACTACAGGAGACGTGCGGGCTGCTTACTGTGTTGTATCGTCTGCGTGTAGACGGAGTTAGGAGGTGCCAACTGTATAATTAACATCATTAACAAAAATATTGAATAAAAGGGGACCTGGCAGGCTGCCTTGAGGAACTCCACACCGAACTGGTAGCCAATCAGAAGAACTCCCATCGCATTTCACTCTTTGGAAACGATCAGTGAAATACGACTGAATGAGTCTAATGGCAGACTCTTGACAGCCATACGCAACTTAGCAAGTAAAAGATTATGGCATATTGAGTCAAATGCTTTTGATAAATCAATTGCAATCACCCCTACATCCTTTTTCGCGTCTAGGGCTAGACGCCCGTCGATCTGCGTCAACCAACAACGCGTCGTTTATCGCTTTCAATGTGACCTGTGTGATGGGGGTTATGTGGGCTTTTCACGCGGACACTTACACACACGCGTAGATCGGACATAAACGAAAGGGATCTTCAATATATAAACACTACCACGAACGGCACAGCGAAGTCCCGAAAGACTTACTGAAACGTTTTAGCATATTCTGAAAAAGTGTAGTAACAAGTTCGATTGTTTGGTGAACGAAATGCTTTTCATCAGAGACCTAAAACCCACTCTGAACGTGCAAAGCGATTCAATTCGCGCAAAAGTATTTGTATAATTGGCTCCTAACATATTTATGCTAATTTAGTGTTACACCTTGCCGCAAACTTTGTAATTTTTATTTCTCCTTGACAATGGCGTCATGATGACACCGAAACGTCGGTTTTTATCGTTGGTTTTGCTTGTCTTTGAAAAGAAAGGAGTCTTTTATACGGGTACGCTTAGGTAAAGTTTGTATCTTTTCTGTATTAAAATGACACACGGAGCCTAAGTTAACATTTTCAGCGTGTGTTATATTTAATCACACAAGACTCCCTTTTGCCTCGTTATCGACCTATTAGACTATTTACTCTAAAACAAGTTAAGCAGAGTTACTTAGCTGGTTGAAGCGTCCAGTACATAGACTCAATACCATATGTCTCTTGAACCTCTCTGGTCTATTGTGATTTTGATTTGGACGAGATGGGTCTTGTTATTAATTGTTCCGGCCTGTGATTGATTTAGCGTGTGAATCTGTCTTATTTGATTTTCATCTTGGAGAAGCACTTTCGCCCCGGAAGATTTGGAAAATTTACGTCATCCAACACGTTGTGCCGTAGTTTGACAAGTCAACCGTTAATGAGCTATTTCCCCATTGTTGAAGGTTAGAAGGCAACGCTATAGTTTTATTTTATAATTTTTGATTTTGGTTTTAAAACTTAGCTCTTCTCCCGCAGTTTGTTTCCGCCCTAAATTGATCTTATGTTAACGTTTCTCTAAAAAATTGTTTTCTTCAAAACAAAAACTAAAAGACGACAGGAGTGACAAAAATGACGTTTGGTTGGTTTGCCGAATTTACCATCGCTTTCCACATTAATTAAAAAAAATGATCTTGCGTGTGTTAGAGTGGAAAATTTTTGGAACAGAATCCGCTAATGACCGCTTACATCATGGCTAGAAATCCTTTTTTTTTCCTTATAGCAGAATCAGCCCTTTTTCAGTCTTCTTTGACAAGGAGCACTGAAATTGTGCAAACGTATTCAGCTTTCAGTGAAAAGCGTGAAAATCAAGAGAAAATAATCGGACATTGATTTCTCCTGATGAAAATCTACTTTGCTGATCTGCAGGAGAATGCTAATCAAGAAAATTATTTGCGTGCAACACAACACAACACAGCAATGAAATTGACAGAAAACTTCTTCATCAGTTATATTTTAGAAAAATATTCTCTGATTTGATTGTATTTTCGAAATTCACTGAACTTTAGTTTGAACAGATGTGACTAAAACACTGCAATCAATCACTTATTGTTAAACAGGCCGTCTGTCATGAATGGTGAATGGGTCGGCGTGGAGGTGTGGTACCGTGTTCAATGAAAAGTTTTTTTTTCATAATGATTCTAAAACCTCGGACAAAGATACTTTGAGGAGACTTCAGATCGACTCCGCCAAATTGATATTTTCATCAAGGAATGCCGTGTTGATATAAAAGACTGTCTTCAATTAAATCGCAACTAAGAATTTTCCGACATTTCTCCGAATAGTGGGCGCCGCTAACAAGTCTTAGCAGGTGCAGAAACATGCACCCATGTTCATAAGTTATACATCGGCGAAACAGGAAGACGAGTAGGCGGCCGATTCCGAGCGGACTTTATTGACGTGAAGAAATATGACCACGACCCTTCTAAACCAGTCGTCGCTTCACAATCTGATGTTATCATATGGCTGTCTCCTGCCTTTCATTACATCTAAGCAGCATAGAAAGTCGCGAAACTCTAGAACGAAGATTTATATCTCAAATTAGCACTTTTAATCTCACGTCATCAAAGAGCGCTTTCATTTAACTAGTTATTTATGTGCTTTTTACGTCATCAAGTTTCCGCCAATAGCGTTGCTCCATTTTTTCTATATAAACCACACACACAACGCACAGTTCCTCGATTCGTTCTGACGTAGGGCTTACGCTTGAAAAGACAGATTTAGAATCTCTCTTCAGTGGCCAATTTATAATATCGACTCAGTTGATAAAAGTAACGATTTCTCTGATGCGGAAAAAGTTAGATTCTTAACTTTATAAGGGGTGAACGGGTTTGTTTGAAAGCACAGCTAAGCGACTCTCCTTGCGCAGCAAGTTCAACTAAAACTTGCAGGTGTTAGGTACGTAATTACTGCTAAAACTTTTAGTTAAACAAGGAAATTTTCGAGGTCCACCGAACCTATTTGTTACGGTTTAAATGTTAACAATTAGCTGGAAGGCCTTTTCGTTTATCTTGGGTGCGATTTGGTTAATGTAATCAATCTGAGCCTCTTTTAATGTTTTTAGGGTTAAGGATCTTTGTCATCATTTTTATCGCAATCTTTTAAAAGCGCCTGGTTCCTTCTATTATAACAAATAAAACATTTCATACTTGGCCGGTGAATAATAATTGAAAAACTGATCTAATGTCTAAATTGCATGCAAAGGTAACTTGCCGTAAATGCATGTATTGTGTCCATAGTTGGAGAAAGTAGAACCTGTAAAAGTAATTAGGCGGCTTTTTGTCCTGCCATATTGAAGCCATCGGGTGACAAAAAAATTTACAATAAAAATTAGACTGAAAACAGCTAAGTTGCCTTAAACCAAGACAGAGAGGACAATGTCATGTCACATTTCCTCCCTATGAAGTAGATTTGTTAGCTATAATTATGTACAAAAAAACCCTGTCAATAAGAAGGATGACTTATGACAGATAAAAAGTAATGAAAAGTAATGACAGTCCCCCACTAGAATGGACCCTTTGCTCTTTTGTTACCTTTTTATGAAACACAATACAAGCCGATAGCAACTCTTAACGCTTATTCGAATAAATAACTCTTAATTTAATTTCCGTTCCTGCTTTTACTATTGTTTTAAATAAGGACACGGCTATTTCAGATTGGGTGCGCCTCCAACAACTATGACAAGAACAATAAAGGACAAACGTTAACGTGACGGACCTCTAATCATGGAAAATAAATCAATAACTTTTGGAGTTATTTTCCAAGACCTCGTTGTCATGAATATATCAACTTTTTTAATCATCTTCTTTCTCGTTTGTTGCTTCATTCATTTACTTGTCCACTATTTTTCAGATCAGGAACTCGCACAGACTTAAATTTCAATATGTCAGCATCAGCTGCCTTCGCCATTACAGTCATCTTCTTCATAATAACCTCTGTCAATATCATAGGAAACTCTCTAGTTTGCTGGATCATTAAGAAAAACCGTGATATGAGGTAGGTTGTTGCTTGTTGCGTGCAGGTTACGAATACCGAGGTGCCTTGAGGTGGCTCGTACTAGTTTCCTCGCGCGGGGAACAGATAATTCTTGCGTCACGCGCGAGAGAAACGTGCGAAAGAAGCGCGAGATTAAAAGACGAAAATTTAAAACAAAGATGGCGGCGCGAGGATTTTTTTCTACTTTTGTGATGGGTTCACCTAAGAGTGTATTTGATGTGTTGAGCGGCCACTGTGAATGCAGTAGATAGAAACTAAGATAAAGAAGACGATTTTGGGAGAAGTAAGGGTTGCTTTACTTCACATCTAAAAGAAATATTCAACCGATATGAAATCTTGCGACTGCGAAAAGAGAAGAACTCAAGTGAAGGATAATCTACTTGAAGTGGAAGAAGACTTTGAAACTTAAAGGAAAATAATATGCTATAGCCAGAAGTCGTGTGTAGGGTTTTTAAGATGAGCCTGGGAGGCTGTCTTTGACAGCTCTTTAATGATTTTCTTAGCAGTAAACGTCTGTAAACATCAGATCGTAGGCGCTCGCGCTCGCACACGCAATTGTCAGCGGTAACTATAACAGATCATGAGCAAATGTCGATCTTATAGAATCCAGATTTTTTAATGCGTGAGAACGCGCGTGGAAATTGCTAAACTCACGAAAGCTATCGCATGAAAACAAGTCCGGTGACCCCATGATTTCTTTCAGCGATTGCTTTTGGCACTTAAAAAGGAAAATGCACAAAGATTTTTAAAAAACTCTTCGAATCTGAATTTCAGAAAATATACAAAAAAGGAAATTTTCACACATGACAAATTTCCATCCATAGAATTTTCTATTTTTTTCTGATGATTCCTTTCGACGTTATTATCATATTGGAACAATAAAAAGAAGCGGTCACCGGACTTGTTTTCATGTAATAGCTTTCGTGAGTTTAGCAATTTCCACGCGCGTTCTCACGCATTTAAAAATCTGGGCCGGGTTGCTTAATACGCGATTAACCTAACCTGAGGTCAGTGTAAATTTTTCATTTGCAGTCAGTAGTTTTGCATAGGGATTTTTCCTTTGTTTGTTTGTTTTTCGAGTCATATTGGGATAAAACCCAACAAAACATTAGCTCTTATACGCGCTCTTCGACATGATAATTCAAAGTCTAGGTTAACTTTTAATCGTGGATTAACGCTAACCCTCTTTCGAACAACCCAGCACTGGATTCTATAAGATCGACATTTGCTCATGATCTGTTTTAGCTACCGCTGACAATTGCATGTGCTCGCGCGAGCACCTACGATCTGATATTTACAGACGTTTACTGCTAAGAAGATCACTAAAAAGCCGTTAACCCTTTCACTCCCAATATCTGATTGTGAATTCTCTCCTCTAGCTGATACACGTTTCCTTGTAAATTGGTTACAAGAATTTGGTGTTCAATAAAGGTACCAACTTCTTACTGATGAGCTTGTGGATTCTCATTACCTGTTTGCTGGATCGTGTATGGATATTATAGAGAGAAGTTACATGTTGATCACTTCTGGGAGCCAAAGGGTTAAAGACAGCCTCCCAGGCTCATCTTAAAAATCCTACACATGACTTCTGGCTATATCATATTATTTTCCTTGAAGTTTCAAAGTCTTCTTCCACTTCAGGTAGATTATCCTTCACTTGAGTTCTTTTTTCGCCGTCGCAAGATTTCATATCGGTTGAATATTTCTTTTAAATATGAAGTGAAGCAACCTTTACTTCTCCGAAAATAGTCTTCTTTATTTTAGTTTCTATCTCCTGCATTCACAACGGCCGCTCAACACACCAAATACAAGCTCTTAGGTAAACTTCTCCAATAAGTAGAAAAAAATCCTAAGAGTTATCTGTTCCCCGCGCGAGGAAACTAGTACGAGCCACCTTAAGCAGTCAGGGGTATAACGCAAGGAATTTCATAAATGGCTGGATGTACATCTCTCTTACGCCGCCACACCTCAATTTCAGCACATTGTATGTGAGCAGCTTTGAATTCCAAATAAAAATTTTAATAATTTTTCTGTCGCGTTTTTCATCCTCCTACCACGCAAATTCAGGTGATTTGCGCTGTTATGTTGTAATGGACGGCTGAGAGATGTACAAAGCTTTAAAATGCCCGTGCTGAGCTCTAGATGTGCTTATTTTGATGAATCTTTTGTTCGGCCATGTTCCCGTTCCTGTTACCTTCGTGGTTTGGTTTAGTTCCCCAATGGGTGGAGACGAACGAAGGGGCGTAGAAGCAATAAAAGTCGGTTGTGGTTTTCGGGATAGTGACTGCTCTCTCAATTGGCCACTTTGCCTGATCCCTGTCATATTTTTGCGCGCCTGCTCTTTCTGGTATTTCCGTTGGGGAATAAATCTAAGAATTGGGTCATTAGTCAGCTTGCGTGTATCTTGGTATGAAGCATGTGGGAATGGGGGTGAGCACAAAAGATGCGTAGAAAAAGTTGCCCGAAGCTTAGCCTGGAGTTGAGCTCCAGCTTCTTTAGTGCTCTCCACTCTTTCCGCGCGTCTTGCAAAGTACGCACGCGTATAGAAAGATATCGAGCATAATGATTTAATAAGGATTAGATAGGACAGGAACTCGTCTTAACAGACCCGTCAACATAATTAACAAGATTTTTTTTATGTTTTCCCAAAGTTCCGAAGGGGATTCGCGTTTTATATACTCCGGGAAATTGAGTTTTGTAGCTTAGTTAGATTACTCCCCTTTTCAAAGAAACCTGAAGGATCTGGAGATAATCTGCCCTGTATCATGTTCGAATCTTATTCTGCTGACAAGCATACCTCTTGCGAGGTCTGATTCGTTCTCCAACAAAACGAAAACAATTGATATGAAGCCCAATACGTCTCATATCTTTATCCTTACCAGCTCAGTTTGGGGTGGCAGATAGAAGGCAGATAGAAGCGAAAGAAAGGGAAAAAAACAAAAAACAAAAAAACATACTCATCCATATCCCACGTTAGAGCAATGAAATTCAGGCTGAATGTCTCCTGAATTTACGAAGTTTTACTCTTATTATTTCTGCAGAACTCCCATAAATTATCTTATTGTTAACCTGGCTATATCAGACATCCTTTATGCTGTGTTAATGATACCAAAAAATATCATTACGCTGACTGGCGCCATCCACCCAGACGGGTTGCTGGGTCTATATTTATGCAAATTTGTTACAAATGGAAACATCTCATGGATTGGAGGAGTGTGTTCGATCATCACACTGGTCTCCGTCGCATTTGAACGATATTATGCTGTTGTTTATCCCTTCAATAGCGAAAAAAACATCACTACACAAAAACTTAAGGTAAGCTATCAGTAGGTAAGTGTTCATATGCGTAGCACTTCGGAATGAATGCAATCCTCCACTTTGTGACATTTGCAGCCATTTCAGTTTTATGTTTAATGCATTTAGTTACACGATTGAGGTTGGGGATGGGAACTGATTGACTGCTTTCAATTACATCCCCTTCCCCAAGCTAAATACCGGAAGTTCTGGTTTCATTTCTTGACTCCAGCCATGAAAATGTAATGCAAGCTAAAGAGAGCAGACATTTCCTTTGTTTGAAAATACATGTTTTACCCTAACCCTCTACCAAGTAACGAAGAACATTTCCAGGTTGCTGGGATCAGTTCTCCGATCGAAGAGGTATGACTGACCTGGAATTTTAAGCATATACTATTTGAACGTAACGTGTACTCTATCTCAAGGACTATTCCTACTTTCAATAAACTGCTTTTGAATAAAGGGGGTACGTTTCTAAAGAAACTGTGGTGCTACATCGGTGGGGGTAACAAGGCAATTTGGTTTTATCAACTGTTGATAATGTAATTTGGCCACCGTTAAGGTTTAAAAGCTGGCGTTTCGAGCGTTAGTCCTTCGTCAGACGCAGGACTAACGCTCGAAACGTCAGCTTTTAAACTTTCACGGTGGCCAGTTTACATTATCAACTTAGTTGATTAAATCAAATTACTTCATTGAATCAGTTTTCAACTATTCGTAGAGAGGTCAGTAATCGTTACTGGGCGTTTGTTTCAGGTGATTGTCCCGTGCGCTTGGCTGTTTTCAGTTATTTTCACCTCGCCACTCTTTTTCATAATTAAAGGAGATGGACGATCTTGTGTGCGAAACTGGCCCGAGCATTGGATGTCGAAAGCGTACAACTTCGCATGGTCCACTCTGGTATTTGTTTCCTTGTTGGTGATGATCGTGTTATACTCTAGGGTTATTTACACGTTGTGCTCCAAAGCTATCGATGGTAACGAAGCCACCCACCAACAGCAAGTAAGGTTTTTTCCCTTTGGGCCACTGGAGCATACGAAAATGTTACTTATAGTAGAGCAGTTTTCAATTAAGTGTGGATAGTAGGATGGGATTGCATTACTTCGTTAGGTGATTGGTCCAGAAAAGTCGCGCCACTTTCTCAACCAATCAGCTTCAAAACCAAAGCCTCCAGGGAGTTTTCTATCGGCTGTTGATGCTGCTTTGGTTTTGGTTGCACGATGCTCACCCGGAAAAAGCTTTTTCTTACATCATTCCGTATGGAATAAAAGATACACAATCATTGATACATGAAATGCAGGCGGGTATTAAGTAACAGAACTCTGGGAAAAATTTCACCTACGATCGACCCCGGAAATCCATCGTGGCTCATTGCAATGGGAGTGAGACCTACTTAACTTAACAATAACACCAAAACCGACTCACCCGATAACGGTACAGAAACCCTCGGAACACATGTAAAAGTTCGTGACATGTGTGACATATGCAAACGACTTTTAGCTCTGTCATCACGGAACGTAAGGAAGCAAAACATTTGCGAAACTAGATAACCTTCGATACATAACTCTTAATCACTCCACGGTAAAGGCGTAAGACAGCTTTGTATCCTCTCATTTGCAGGGTGTGATAAGAGTTCGTAAGCGGGTCACCTTGATGGTCATTATCGTCAGTGTCATCTTTGGAATCTGCTGGGCAACGCTACAAGTTTGTTTCACCTTACTGGATGTCGCTTCTATATCAATCGGCCCTGTTCCTTTTGACGTGGCTTTCACCATGATCTTGTTGAACTCTGCTGTCAATCCTTTTGTTTATGCTCTCCTAAACCAGCAGTTCAAGGAGAAGATGAGGAGCATGATCTGCTGCAACCAATCATTGTCCAGGATTCACCCCTCGAATGAAAAAGAGAGAGCGACAAATACTGACAACGACACTAACACGGGCAACGCAGGTAGACCAAGTTCGAGAAATGACTCATAAAAGAGCTTTCATGTGAAGGAACATCCTTGGGACTCGGAAAAGGGTTCTTTTGATGAACTAGTTCCCTGAATAGCAGACTGCCAGTTAGAGCGGAGATTTTGTATAGAGTAACCTCCCTGGGACTCGAAAAAAGTTCCTTTGAATAGAGGTGACTCCTGAATGAATGTAACAGTAATTAGCTCAATTCTAATAACATAACATAATCTTTATTTCTTAAGATAAAATCACATCCTAAGTTACAACATAAACTCACAAGGGAAACTATTACATGTCATATTTAAAAATTATCCTATTACTAAAAACGTTCTTAAACCTTTCAGTGTGGATTCTAGGGACAGAGACTGGCGTATTTCTAAGATTGTACCTCATGTTCTGGAAAAACGGGCATTTGGGGTCATTCGATCTTTTTTTGTAGAGTGTCTTGTCCGCCTTCTCTAGTAAATCCCTGATATCTACATTCCTGGACATAAACTTCCTTGTCAAACACCGGTCCAAAAAATTCTGTACTATAGAAAGGTCGGAGTCTGAGGCACCATAAATCAGCAGGGCATAAGAAAAATTTGGTAAAACTATAGACTAATGGCCTAGTCCTCTGAGAAGAGGATTGTTCAAAGCGGAACTTTCATCTACAGAATCATCCTTAGGTCTCGAAAAAGGGTCCCTTGAATAGTTGTGCCACCTGAATGAGTGCAACAGCAATGGGGCTAAAGCTGCTGTACTTATAATAGACTAGTCTCCTGAAGAGGTATTAGAGGCAAAAATATAATCTTGTAAGATATTAGACACTTGATATTACACGCAGCGCGAAAATATCCAGTTACTGATAAGCTAGACGATGCTTTAGTCTCGCATGGATGTTTTCAATAATGGAATATTACTTGCTAGAAAAGGGGTATTTTGAATAGAGGTGACACCTGGGTGAATGTAACAGCGATAGGGCTAAAGTGTCTTTCCCGTATTGGCCTGGTCCTTGGAAAAGAGGATTGCCAGAGTCAAAGAAGAGCTTTCACCTACAGGAAAAACCTTGGGTTTCGAAAAAGGTGCCCTTGAAAAGAAATGACACCGGCATGAATGGAATAGCATTGAGCTAACCGCCTCCCGGTTAGCTCAATGGATAGAGTGTCGGACTGTTGAGCGGGAGGTCGAGGGTTCGAGCACCGGCCGGACCAACACTCAAAGTCTTAATTTATTTTATTTATTTATTTAAGGATTTTTACCAAGTATTGGAGCAGAAACAATAGGACATGGGTCCCCTACGAGTTTTAAGCTCCAACAAACCCACCTATCCCACCCCAGGGGAGGAAATCCATCACACAGTAATCTCGTGCATGGGAAATTAACGTCTCCTACCCCTAACCCTGCAGGAGACGGGACCTCCATTTATTCGTCCCTATCCGAGAAGACTAGAATATCTAACCATTTCTTGATGTTATAGAAAGGTAGCATATTCTTCTCAATTATTTTAAGACCTTGAATGTTAGTCCGGCCGGGGCTCGAACCCTCGACCTCCCGCACAACAGTCCAGCGCTCTATCCATTGAGCTAACCGGGAGGGGGATATAATATGACGGTCTTAATATTACTGAGGAGAATGTGCTACCTTTCTCTAATATCAGGAAATGGATGGACATTCTAGTCTTCTCGGATAAGGACGAATAAACCGTAGGTCCCGTCTTCTTTAGGTTTGGGGTAGGAGACGTTAATTTCCCACGCACGAGATCACTGTGTGGTGGATGTCCTCCCCTGGGGTGGGATGGGTGGGTACTAGGGCTCGCAGTAATTGGCGCAAGCTGTTGCGGGGTCCCTGCCTGCCGGCGAAGCTAATAAATTAAAAAAATGATGATAATAAATTAAGAAGGTTAACGTTTCTGCCCTTACATGATGGACTGTTCTTCAGGAAAAGATAATTGATTTATAGCGGAGCTTTCATCTCGAGGAAAATCCTGGGACTCCCAGGTAACAATTGATAAAAAAAAAGTGATACTAATGGTAGCGATAATTATGCATCGAGTATCATTATCAATTTTAATAATGATCATGTCATTTTTCACATATAAAGTACGATGAAATAAGATGGGGAGCGCCAAGCGCAGTATCTCGTGTGCTATATGCTGGGTTGTGTATATGTAAAGTTGAGGTAACTTCAATTAATTAGCTTTTGAAGTAAGGATATGTCTTACAAATACTCAAGAAATCTCGTTCATCTAGTTGAGCTATTACGAATCTTGTTCTCCACTTTATTATCTGACTTAATCTACCTTTTCAAATTAATCTTGTCATATTAAGATATTCAAAAGCAATATTCAGACACGATAGACAATGAAAGGATATGAAATTCAGAAACTGGATATTACAGGTCTGCAATTACAAAGGCATACCGGAAATTATAGTGGATTTCATTGCTGTGTAAACACTCCTTCAAAACACTTTTTCCTTTGTTAAGGTGGTTGACATGTCTCCTCATGATCAGTAGTAGGAGGGGATGCGATACCAATTACTTATTGCAGTTGTTAAACAGAAGGATGTACACGTCACGTTTTTTTCCATTCGTCTCTGTTTTGTTTGGCATTTAGTTTAAATTTGTTTTGGTTCTCTATTTCCTTGGGTTCCGAGCCTATCGCACGGCTTCGCCGCCTATAAGTGTTTACGAGGCTTACCAATCTCATTCCCATTCCTGCAAACTCTTCATTCCAATCCATGGTACGAGAGACCTGGTCGAAAACAACACGCTTTCTAAGTCTGCGCTGAAATTGGTTTCGATTTTTTTCTCCATTGGTTGATTTGTCTTACCATCCAGTTTCTTACATTTGCTATCCAGATCTGTGGCGCCGGTTGAAAGGATCGCGGTTTCCCTGCACACAGTTTAAATATTCAGCTAATCTACAATTATCAACTCTATTCCTTAAGTCATTTACCGCTGCTATACAAATTGAAATTCAACAAGTTTCCGAGTAAAGAACATGTAATGAAGCGCTCTGCCCTAGTCCTCCAATCTGTGACAGGTGGGCGGCGCTGTCGTCCGCGAACTCTTTGCTCGGTGGGTTGCTTATAGGATGGATTCTGGATGGCGAGGAACGAGAGCAGCACGTCATTCTTCTAATTTTTTCTCTGAATTGATGATTTAACAGAGCATACACAAATGGATTGACGGCGGAATTGAACAGGATCATCATGTCCGCAACTGTTATGACAATTGCTCCAGCATGTCCAAAGTCGCAGGATGTCACGTAGATCATGAAGTAAATAACTGAACTCGTCCCCCAGCAGATTGCAAAGATGACACTGACGGCTATCACTGTCAAAGTGACTCGTTTTCGTACTCTCAGCACGCCCTTTGATAAACAAATATCACATAAATATTGGAAAGCAAAAATCGATATATTATCTCGTGATATCACACAGTAACTGGGTGAATGGACAGGCCAAAAAGTAAACTTGATAGGGTGGGTGCAAAACATTCTTGGTTGCATAAAGACTCCTGGTATAATAACTTAAACCAGATGAAAGGTCAGGAAAAAAAAGTCGCTTCACTAAAATTTTGTTGAGGGACGAGTTGCTCAGGGTCCGGCGGTGTACTTGGAACACTGATCGAGAGGTTTCAGTTTCAAGTCTTGGCGGGGTGGTTGCGTTGTGTGCTCAAGCAAGACATTAAGGTGAGATGGCTCTCGGTGTGTTTTCTCCCCCCTGGACTATGAAAGAAACATGCGCCAGAAAACTGTCGTGAAAGCAGCAAATCCCTGCGAAGAGAGGTGTATTTGAGGTAGACAAGCCTTAGGAGTTGGTCGTAGGAGAAGTAACTGCTTCTTGACGTGGAAATCACGATAAGCTTCGTTAGAGATGATTTGGTTTTATCAACTGGTCTGATAATGTAAATTAACCACCCAACTAAAGTTGACCCACAAGCGTAAGCCCTTCGTTAGTGCGAATCCAACGAAGGACTAACGGCTTTTACTCGGCCGGTAAAACCAAATTATCTTGTTATAAACCCCCCTCCTTCACTGACGCTGAAACACAGATTCTTTGGAAACGTAACCTTTCTATGATAGAAATGAACAGCTATAGCACGCTACACTAAACCTGGCCTTACCTTTTGTTTGCTGCTGAGCTGACTGGCTCCTCGAGTATTTTTGAACCACAAGAGGTATACGACTCTGGAGTATAAGCCAATCATGAGCGTTAAAGGAAAAATTGTCAAGACGAGCCAGGCCATTTCCCGGGCCTTAGTCATCCACGTCTCCGGATAGTTTAGGAAACATTGTTGGCTTTTATCATCAAAGGACCTGACCAAGAACACCGGCAAATTGAAGATTAACGAGAATATCCACGAAGTAGCGATAATGACCTGAAGAAAAATCATGAAGTTAAGCCATTTCACTTTTATAACTATCTCAAGATATTTGCGAGACCTCGAGAGATTAAGCGGAAGAACACATGTACTGTTTGCTCAATAGATAGAGCGCTGGACTGTTGTGCGGGAGGTCGAGGGTTCGAGCCCCGGCCGGACCAACACTCAGGGTCTTAAAATAATTGAGAAGAATTTGCTACCTTTCTATAACATCAAGAAATGGTTAGATATTCTAGTCTTCTCGGATAGGGACGAATAAATGGAGGTCCCGTCTCCTGCAGGGTTGGGGTAGGAGACGTTAATTTCCCACACACGAGATTACTGTGTGATGGATGTCCTCCCCTGGGGTGGGATTGGTGGGATATAGGGCGCACTTAATTTGGAGCCTCGCTCTGTTGTGCGACCCTCACCACACTCTGGTGAAAGTGATTAAATGGTCATATCTGGGCGCGAACCCGGAAAGAGAGCCGGAAGGTCAAGGGAGATCGAGGTGGATAAAGCTCCTGCGAACAAAAAGTGATATTACGATTTTTAGGTTTGGATGGCACTTTTCAAGAAGAGCAGGGATTTGATTTTCAAAGTATTTTTCATAACATTTTTCATAATATTTTTCCCGAAAAGTTAAGTACCACAATACACTGAAAATAGATCCTTTATCTTTAATTTTTTTTGTCTGTTTTTTTGGTTGTTCTTTTTTTCATACCTGCTATGATTCTCTCTGAGTAGTAACAGACGAAAGCAAAATAATTCATCAAGGGAAATTAATAAGTTTCGCCAACTGATTAACAAGCTACCTACAAAGAGAACAGACCTTAAGTCTACGCCTGGTTAGTTTTCCTTTGCTGCTAAATAGATGCATTACTGCATAATAACGTTCAACAGCGATTGAAACCAGGGTGACAATGGAAGAAGCGCCTCCCATCCACGCAAAACCTCCACCTGTCACGAATTTGCACAGGAATATCCCTGTCAGCCCGTCAGGGTGGGAGAGAGTCAGTTTGACAAGGACTTTCGGTGTTATGAACACTGCGAACAAGATGTCTGCTACAGCCAGGTTGACAAGTAGAAAATTCAAGGACGTTCTGCGGGATTGCAAAAAGTTGAGGATGAAAATTGAATGAATAATGAGCCTGCGATTTAAGCAATTCCCGTGACCCCCTCTGTTGTCTGCCCACTTTACTTTGGCATGTTATATATGGGAACTTACAATGTACCCTTATAATGTGCTTCGAAATAAAGTATGCAACAGACCCGAAACCTTTTACAATTTGTCAAAATGAAAATGAACGAAAACAGACAAACAAAACAAAACAAAACAAAAAAAAAAAAGAAAAACCGAGGTCGCCGCTTGCCAACATACCTCATATTTCGGTTCTTTTTAATGATCCAGCAGACAAGAGAGTTTCCTACCACATTTGCAACGACCACAATAAATGATATTGTTGTTAAGGCAGCTGAGCTCGATTCGGACATGGTAGAGAGTTTTAAATAATTTATCTGTTAAAAAAAGTAAAGGAGTGAACAAATGAATACCCATATATCAACCTGGCCTGAGTCTGGTCCCGTTTGTTCGAAGGGTGAAGGACGCTAATAACTGCTGAATAAATCTTTATTCGGTGGATAGCACAGTATGTTTTGTTAACACTTATCCGCTGGATTGCGATTTATTCGATTACTAGTACTGGGCCGTGATATTAACTAACAGGTAAAAGTCTAAATGCACACAACAAATAAACAACAGAAAAAATTATCAGTGGTTTTAGTTTCTGGGTAAGGTTCGTGAAGTTTAGCACAGATAAGTACAAAGAGTTTTGGAAAGACCGTGGTTAACCATGATCCATTGCGGGAGAGCGCCGTGACCTCTCTGACGCTATTCTCTCTACTAAATTAAAGTGATTCTTCCGTTAACTTACCCCATATTTTTTATCATTAATTTTCATGTAATTCTTACAGCGTATCGTTTTCTAGAAATCGCGTCCTCTATTCACGGATTTACTCTCAACTGTAAATGATCTTGCACCTAGGCTCTCGTTGTTGGCGCTGAGACACGAGCGTTTTTCTCGTGAAAAAGCGAGGCCGTCAATTGAAAGGTCTGCGAGTACTTTAGCACTCATTGTGCGCCAAACTCGTTGGGGAACTCTCGCCAGCGCTTAGAAGGCCGGATCCGGGCTCAATCATGAAAAGCTTCATTTGTTCAAAGCGTAGTAGAACAGTTTCGTGGCCTTTCTTTTCAAGATTTACCTAAAATTTCAAATTATGTGATGCAAGCTAAGACACTTTTCATTTTGGTCAGTTTCAATTTCACGGCCTAGTTTTGCTCCAGATATTTATTAATTGAAGTTAAACTGACATGTGTTTACTCGGTCCAGTAGTAAATTAAACTATCACTCGTTATGAAACAGGTGGGTATATAAAATTCTGCTGGTTTTTCTGCAAGTTTTAGTAAATTGAGTCGTAAGAGTTTTTTCATTGCTTGCTTACTCTCACCTTTTTATAGTTAACTTGTTGTGTGATGATCTGCAAGACATCTGTTCTGTATTGATAGAAATGGCGTAAAAACCTAAATGGCCTTCGCTTAATGAAAAATTTATATCTACATATCAATAAGCAAATCATTTGAATTGGAGACAGATGACTGCTTGCAAATTATGTTTTATGATCTTTTTCTAATATTAGGAGTATCCATTACTTTCCAAGCCGGAGGGTATGAAGCTAAAATTTATTTAGTGAGTTAATTTCAGTTAGCATCAGTATTATTCCCGTAGTTCATGTTGATGCATTCATATTTTCAGATTTATTTCGACTAGCTTGATTATCACGTACTAGAGGCAGATCGACAGAGGCTCGTCTCCAGAAACCAGCAGCGCCTGAATAAAAATTAAAGTTGATTGAAGGCCATGCCTAAGTTAGTACAGGTGGCTAAGGCTCAGGGCATCGTGGATAAAAAGAAAGCGCCTCTGTGTCTAATACATCATGGCAGATATGTTATGAAGTTAAATTTCGAGTTCTTCTGCAGGGATTAACACTGCTATTTATCTAAGGAAGTTGAACTAACCCATATCTTGACTGAGAAGGAAAATCAAAACCAGAGTATAAGAAACGACAAATTTTTCGGCATTCGCGCGATCCTCATCGACCTAGAAACTATTAAATAACAGCATGAACATGGAGCAAGTTGCATTTTCTTTTCTCCAATTAAAGCGCTCATGGTAATCACTGCTTTGAAATGAAGTCTACAGAGGTCATCCGATCATTTTTTGTTTTCTTCGACTTTACGGGAAAAGCAGCAATGTAAATTCGCCAGAAAAAAAAAAAACAAAAAAAAAACAAAAACAAAAAAAAACAAGAAAAAAACAAAAAAAGACGTTCACACGCACACGCCCATGCACATAAGAGTGAACTTCTGATATTCAATACCAGGGAACACAATAAATAAGAAAATATGTCCAATTTATATTTGGTCTCAACCGCAATATTTGTGAAAAGTTCTTAGGGAAAATAAAAGTATCCATAAAACTAAACTAGAGTATGTGATGTTATATATATAAGATCCGGTCTACCTTGAAATCGCAACTGAAAATGAGCAACCTCACAGGAGGGCTACGGTCTATCTCACGTCTCGACTCAGTTAAGCGCTCGACGAGTTCCTCCCAAGAGCGGGCTTCGCAGTTAGTGTGTTCTTCGATGCGTTTAGGGTGAATTTCTAGTCTCGTTGTTGTACACTGTTCACGTATCTTACGTCCTTTCACCTGGCGATTTTGACTCAGGCTGTTGACGGTTATATCTTAGGGCCTTTGACGGCTGACAATTAAATTATAGTGAATTTAACGGTTTTTGGTTATTAGGAAGATATTTCTCTAATCAAGTTATATCAATATCGTTTTTTATTTTAATTTTTTTTATATACGAGTAAAATCATATTCAGACCTCTACAGTCTTCCCCTGAAGAAGTAAAGTGGCTGTAAGAACTCTAACAATAACTGATATTTGGTTTCAAGCAACACCTTGGTTCACGACACTAAAGGTGTAAACAATATTATGCGGAACGCTTATCATATATGAATCTAGTGCTGACTAGCTCTCTATAGAGTTTGTGTAGCTCAATATTAAGGCCTCGGAGCACGGAATCCGAAAGTCTTAGGGTTCGATCCCTCGTGGACGCTCGTGAGAGGAAGAAAAAATTTCTTTCCGCTTCAACTGATTAGCAGAGCTTATATTATGATCAGAGCGTAAACGAATTAGAGCCACAGAGGGTTTACTGAACGTGAACAAAAGCGCTCCTTTTCAAAATTCCTCGCTTAAAAAGTAATTATCATAAATACGAGAAATAAAACGGCTATGGAAGGACTGTAACTACGCTATAGATTAGTAAATATGACCCCATAGCATATTGCAGGAAGAAAAGATTTCAGACAACGTCTCACCGTTTCCCTGAAAAAAGGTTATCATGAACAATGATTATGGTAACTCTGAGTAGAGTTGTTGATGGGGAGCTATATGCTGTAATTTTCAGTTTTCTCAATCGTTATTTTCTCTTGCCGTTATAGCGTCCTGTCGCATCTTGCAATAAAATTAAGTGTCACTCTTTTAAAAACCTGTCGCACTTTGCAAGAAGAATAAACTCGTTAACATCACCATAAACATGGGGCGGCAGCTTTCATATTACAAAGTGAGACAACAGGAGTTGTCAAGAAACAAGTTATTAAAGAAGAAAGCTGTTTTGAAGATCAAAACATTAATTTAACATTAAAAACGATATTTTCAAACCGTCAGTTTAGGCAGTGGCTACTGAGGGAATATGTTTGAAACTAAGAGACTAATTTACGAGCTCAAAGATGTTTCGAGATCGGCTAGATCTAATTTTTTTTTTTTTAGCAAGCAGCGATAATAGCCTAAAGGAGATCTGAAAGATCTTTAAAGTGTTTGACGGCTAATATTGAGTTGCTTTTCTGGCGATCTACGATAAAAATTTATCCTTTTTGACGCCAAACGATTAAAAGTTTTTAGGCCGATTGACGGCTAATGGTTTAACCCCACTTCAAGCCGTGACTAGCTATCTAGAGAGCTAGTCCTTTATCTTCTTCATGCTGCAGTATACTGTTCTTATTAGCTAACAGTTGCGCCCTCAGTCCTTCTATCCACAAAAGTACCCTGCCAAATTTTAAAAACTCTGTTTACAGAACCCTAATTTGCCACAAGAATTAATTTCATTCTCCGTGAAAATTTAAGAATTGATAATGTCATTGTCTTCGAACTGTCCCAATGTTTGTTTTATTACTGTGTTCAGTTTTAAACTGCTTTTCACACTGTTCAGCCACCTCTGTTTTAAAGGCGAACACTGAATATAGATCTTGACATTTAGCTTCTAACAAACAAATTGTCGGAAAGCAGAAATGCCGGGTGATTAATTCGACTTGGCACCAAAGTTAGAATTCAAAAAAGAAATTCTTCCCAGATATTTGTGAAAACCTTATTATGGGCTGTGAGAGTGCAATCTTACCTTTTAAAACTTCAACTCACAGAAAACTACTGAGGTGGCGATCATTTAAAGCAAGAAATTCCAGACGTGAAACTTGGACGAATCGCCGGAGGATGAATCTTGAAAAGAACGCAGCACGCAGGAGTTTCCTCTCGGCAAAGAGGAAAACTTTAACTAACGTCCGTGGTGTTTATTTGAATCATTGTGTTGAAATGATCTCTTTCTTTATGTTATCGTAGCAGTACGTGACTTTCCTATAGTTAATTGACTCTCTTACCTCTTAACTTTATTAATTCGTTCCTGTTTCCTGAAAAATACATGATTTACATGAAGCACTCTAAAGCGTTTGCCAATATTGGCTTAAGATGTTGGGAATGTCAGATTTCTTATCGTGAAAGAGGTAAGACCAAGTTCACTAAACTGATAGAGCCTAATATTCAGTCCGTAAATAGAAAGGTAAGATTTCATGCAAACTTTGACGCGAGCATGCTACTGCAAGTGCATTGTCTGAACCATTATCATCAGTTCATTTTACTGCACGGACCTTGTGGATAACTTTAGAGGCAAGATAACGCAGGAGTTTAAGATGACTTCTTACCGACGAAAGTCGAAAAAACTGATTATGGTTTGATGAAAAGAAAACTGAACGCCCTTAATACAGCGTGGTAGCTTCTTGCGCTCATTCTCCCGGTAAAGCTATCGAACATTGGAACATTTTTCGACTCCTTAATCGTAAATTTTTCGCTGACGCGTTACCTCGGCATCTCGTTTGAGTCACGACGCAGAAGAACCGACATAAAGGTCGGCCAGTTGCGGACTTGAGTTATTGTTTACCCTCAGTTTATTTCGTTTTTATTAAGGTGGTAAGTGTCATAAGGGCAAGTGTAATTGCTAAAAGAGTTATCGATATATCGAACCTGTCTTTTTCTATCCCTTGACGTCATAAATATAGAGCTGAGACAGTAAAAGCTATTTATTTCGCAAGTGTTTGGGGGTTTCTGTTTTCAATCACAAATACGCCTGAAAAAAGTCTTTCGCTTGGTTTCGTGAGGGACAGAAAATTGTAAATCTGAATTTACTTTATCAAATTCACTAGACGTAATCAAGTACATTTGATTTACTACCACATAAAAGTTTGGCAATCATCTTTGCACTGTATTTGTAGCAATTCAACGACAGGAATGGAAGACATTATGGAGTAGAACTTAACAAAGTTTTTTGATAGTTGGATAACGAACAAACCAGTGAGGTTTCCTTGATAAGACATGAGATCCCAGCTTTAAGAATTTGGAGTAAAATCAAACAATATCCTTTTGTTGACGCTTTATTTTAATCACCTTGAATGCTTGGTATTGAAATGACATTGTAAGGATAAAATTACTTCTTTCTCACTCCTAGGAGTGAAAGGATTGTTGGCAAAACTAAAATGTAAGTGAAATTTGCATAATCTAAGTCGTAAAAATATTTTTTCTTGAGCTGATAAGTTAAAAAAAAAAAAAAAAAAAAAAAAAAAGGAACGAGAAAATGAAGAAATCCAGGTGAATTTCATCTCACAGCTTCACCAGTCACATTTCACCCTGCAGTCTGACCGAACCCTTTCACTCTCAGAAGTGATTAACATGTAAATTCTTCCTATTGTATCCACACAAAATCCAGCAAACAGGTAATGAGAATACACAAACTGAACAGGTAGGAGTTTTTATCTGGATGAAACACCAAATTCTCCTACCTAATTTTCAAGGAAGTGTGTAAGCTGCAAGACAGGACAATTAGTGATGAGATCTTGGAAGTTAAATGGTTAAGTGGATGTTACCAATCCTCCAGCTGTGCAGTTTGGCTTATGGCCAGAAAATCTTTAATTTACACTAAAATCTCCGATGATCCTGCCTTCAATCTCAAACCACCAATATTTTGTTATTCCTTCTTCAAAAAATTGTTTTGTAGAACCTCAAAGGGGGGTTCTGTACATTGTGCAGTGTAAAATTATGGTGGTGCTTTTTTCTCCTTTTTCCATTTTTTAGCAGGTGGCTGTGAGTCCTCCTTTTTTTTTATTTTTTTTAACAGGTGGTTGTGAGTCGTCCTTTTTCAATTCTTCAGTAGGCGGTTGTGGGTCTTCCTTTTTCCATTTTTAGCAAGTGGTTGTGAGTCCCCCTTTTTCTGTTTTTTAGCACGTGGTTGTGAATTTCCTATGGTGAGATTTGTGATAGGCAATGATGTATAAAGTGGAGGAGCTATTTATTCTGATGTTTTGAGGTTCAGGGATTGAATGTTATTCCATCCTTTTGGGACAATCTTGGTGATTTCCCTGACAGCACTGACAACATTCTCTACAGCTTGTTCAATTGTTTGTCCAGTATGACCCACCTTAATAGCACTGCAATGCAACATATATGTATTTTAGTGTCCTTGTTTCATATGAAACACTCAGTGTTGATGGAATACATTGTGTGAGGGCTTTCTAACAATATGGGAACTATAATCATCACATGTACAACTCCTCTACTGATTTCCTCGGGCTTTTGTTTCTCAGACTTCCAAGTATACAATATTTTTACCTGAACTCAAATTGAATTGAGAAATTCTCTGAGAAGCTTCAGCAAACTTCACTGAAAATGTACATTCAAAAGCCTTTTCTTCTGCGCAAACTTGGTGCTCAACTCACTATCTTGTACAAAAGAGGAAGATCAACACGAAACATAAATATTCTTGAATAAACGATATTTCTAATAGTCACAAAAATTTCAAAAGCACATGCACATGCTAGGTGCACTATGATAACACAATGGACACAACCACTCCAATGACCACTTATAGAACTCTTCTAGTTGAGAGGTGAATTGTCTAACAATTCTGGAAACACTCTCATTAATACCACTTAATAACCAGGTTTGAGGTCTGTACTGCAAGTTACAGACCACGTTTTTTCCTCATATTCATGGCCCAAGCACAGACATGCTGGCCATAAATCCAAGTGGAAAACACAAGGTTCTGTGACTTACAGAATGGTCCAAGAAAAGGAATTTGGTAAGATATTAATTTTATCAAAGCACTGGGTTTAAATAGAAGACAAAGACTTCATTTCAAACAAACTTTTGAATTTAGCACACTATATAGTGAAATATGCCCTGCTTAACTGACCAATTCTACAATGTAGCTCACATACTGACTGAGAGAAATAATAAAATGAGTTCTTTAGAAGCTCACCCGCATGATCCATGCCACAGTGTCATCAAAGAACAGTTAAGAACCTTATCTATTTCTTTCTTCAAGTTTACTTTCTTTAAATTAACTGGGATTGGAAATCTGCAACAAAACAACATGCATGAAGCTTGGTCAAAGAGATCACCATCAAATTTGAAAAAACCACAAACATAACTGCATATTCCAGCACCTATCTACTGTGTAATACTATTTATTCAGGGTCTAAACTAAACTACTCAATACAAGTGGGAAGTGGCAATGAAAAACTTCATTTCAGTTACCCTGTGGAACAATCAAGTATCTTGAGAAGTTTGATTCATAAAATATTTGCTTAAGAGCAAAACACAAAAATGCAAAGTTTTACAGATGGTCCTTTTGCTTTACATGTACATATAACCTAACTGCTGATTGACCACCAGTTGAGAATAATTGCTGGTTTCCAAAATAAGAGAAACAAGACTTGAAGTTAGTTGCATGCCAATGTCCAGCACAAGAGAGGATGGCAATCAAGAGTTTAACTAAGACTATTCTGAAATACTTGATTAATGGTTCCCCTTTTCATTTGGACACTGGTACAAATCTATTTTTGTCCTTATTACAGCATGAAAAAAAAAAAAGAATAGAGAGTTTAAGACAAGGCAGCTTTCCTGGCTTTCTATAGATAAAGAAGTCTTCCAGATCTTTGCATAGAGATAATTCCAAGGAAGACGATAGATCTTGCCCAAAATGACTTCATATACTGAAAACTCATCTCCAAGCCTTGTTGGTACTAACATTTCCATGAATCTTTGCCACTTTGATGCTCTTTTCATGTGACCATTCTATTCATTTCAGTGTCTTTGAAATACTGTCTAATAAAAATTCACCATCCCGCAGCTTTAAAGTGATGCTTATGGGTGAAACTAGCTATTCCCATGTAACTATGTAGAGGACCTAGTATACCAAATTCATCCTAACCCAGTCATGCCATTCCACACCTTACATTACTACTGCTACTGATGTAGATATCCCTGATAATTTTAGTATTATAATGAAATTTTGCTTGCAAATATGGTAGTCAATATCATGCCTTTTTCACTGTAACATCCTTGCCTTCAGCAGTTCCTTTACTTTTGAACCACCCTTTTTCGGAAACCGCTACATGCTCTGAATACAAAGAGTGTGGTAAAGGACTGAAAAAGATACAAATTAAGCTTACTTGGGCATTAGTTTTAAAACAAAATTATATTAAATTTTTTTTCTTTATAGAGTTATATATATATATATATATATATTCTTTTTTTTTTACCTTGCAGGGAAGTTTCATTATAGGGTTAACCATTGACACTTACTTGTAACACGTGCCTATGAAAAGTCAAAATTTTGGAGAAACCAAGAAAGCATACACAATGCGCAGTAAATTTTTAAACATCTTTTCCAAAAAAGAAGCTCCAATGAAAGAAGACTAATTAAAGAACTTCTTTCCGACAAAAAAGGTGATAGGTGCAGATCAAGTTTTTACTAAAAAATCAAGATGAAAGATAAAAATCGCTAAATATTTTTGCATGTGTGTAAATGGGCATGCGGATCATATTTCAAAAGAGAATATGCAAATTTGTCCGTGAGTGAAGAGATCTCAAGTTCCATGGAATCTGTCAATAGGAAGCAAGATGAAAATGACCAAGAAATATTTCAGGACGACAGATTTATTTGAAACAGTTTTTGATTTACCGTTAAAAGCAAAAAACGTATGAATTTCTCACATGTAAAAAGCCCATGCGGTAAAATTCATCATGCTTAGGTCGTTGTTTACTTGCCTTCATGGCCAGAAAATTGCACAGGTTATGTTGAAAATTCTGAAAAAACTCCGATTTGACACAAAATCTTCTATTAAACAATACTTTTTTAACACATTGTTACTCAAACATAATATTTACCGGGCCATTGAATCGTCAACTTGTTGCTAAGCCCTCCTTGAAGTCCGAAAGTTTGGTTTCACTTTACGTCCATAATTCACATCGCCTTAGAGAATCGTAGTGTCGTTGACTCGAGAGCTTATTCTGTCACCTTTAAGACCTTGATATCCATTATTTTCCAAGCAGAGTATTCTATAGCATTGCTACTTTACATTCTGAGTTCCACAAGGTCTAACTCAATCACAAATGAATGAAAAATCCGACCTGAAAATTTTGAGGGTTGGCCGTGTGGACACCATAATTTCAAATTTGATCATTTAGTGATGGATTCTGATTGGTTTATTGATCTCCAAACCATAGAGGAAGTTTGGGGACAAAACTCTACTTAGTGGGGCATGCAGAGGGGAAAGTGTTCTCGCGCTAGCCAATCACATGGTTCGGGCGATTACAGGTGGTTCAGGCGTCAATTAATTAACTTAATTAACCTTTAAACTTCCCTTTTCAAATTTTGTAGATATAAATTTGAATAAACATGTATTTAATAGGAACTGATACCTCACCACACTATTTCCATGTATTATAAAAACACACAGGGTTCATACTCTTTTTCAGAAACAATTCTCCAGGACTTTTCAAGGCTTCAGATTATTTTTCCAGGACTCCAAAATTAACCTGGGTTACTAATGCGCATGAGCTTATGATGATACATGAGCCCTCGATCCTGAGTTACACTCGTGTCAGTTTCGGGAAACATGAAGAAATATTGATGCGGTCATGCGGTCAAAACCAGAAAAGCATACGTAATAAAAATACAAAAAAAACTTTGCTCATTTGTTTTAGGGAAAACTTTATTACTTTATTCAGTTTAACAGATTTCTAGGACTTACCTGGACCACCACTACTTTTCCAGGACTTTCCAGTCCTGGAAAACGCAATAATAAAATTCCAGGACTTTCCAGGATTTCCAGGACCCGTACGAACCCTGAACACAGCTTCAAGTTAGAACCTTGATTTAAGCTTATAAAATGTACACGAAGCTGGGCTTAAAACATGAAGCTGTGTTTGTGAAGCAATTAGGTTGAGAATCAATAATTGCCTTTTCGGAATTCAACCTGGCAATATTTAACCGATTTTGCTTAATACTCACATTCTTCTTGGTTTCTTCTCAGGGCCTGGAATCTTCTTCAGTGGTATGATCAACAAAATGGTCTCCTATTCATTCAAAAGCCGTAGCTGTTGACCTCTATTCTGACTAACGAACTTCACAAGGGCAGGAACATGAACAGCCAGTTCTACCTGAAGAAGTAAAAAATAACGAATGAAACTCATAAAACGACAGGGTAAATAGTAAGTGACGCACAAAATTCACCTCAAAGAAAAACCTATCTTCTCTCAAGTTGACTTTCCCCGTATTACCTCGGGTTTGAAATCCACCAGTGAAGCATGTGCTTGCACAGTTGGAGGGTTGTTACGACTGTCGGTCGGTTGTTGCTTGAACAATGTTGCCAGCGGTCTCTGACATCAAGAGTCCTAAAGTGTGACGTCACGTTGCCATGACAGCATTTTTTTCTGGTCTAAACAGTTTAAACTCATACTTCAAACATGGCGTCTTTATCGATATGCTCACTCGTTTCTTTCTTTTCTGGAGAGCGGAAATCGCTTGATCGCGGAGAAAACCACTTCAAATCCGACCATGTCCAAAGCTTTATTTATTCCAGGGGAGTCATCAAAGGTGAAGTCCAAGCAAGCATGAAAAATAAGGACTACAAAGTCACAGTAAGTTGCCAATTTGGGATCACAACACGTATGTTCAATTCGAAGAACTCCCAACCCCGATTTCACCTCCAATTTAATGTTTATATTGCGGAATATATATTGCAACTTACGTGTCTGTTTCGAATTATCTTTTTATCAGATTTATCTCGATGAAAACCTTGAAATAAAAAACACAGAATGCGAGTGTCCTCGCGGCGAGTTCAAGTGCAGTCACGCGGCAGCCATATTTATTTATGGCATCCATAACCTTAGCAGGACGGACCTGGAATGCCAATGGAAACGAAAGCGAAAGGTAGAAAGCGTACAGTCTGCAAGCCAGATGTTTCCAGCGCCACCGAAGAAGAAGGATTACAGCCCTTTGGCGCGCGATCCTAGCCGAGAAGATCGGATGTGGCTGTACAGCGAACTAAAGCGCTATGGCAAATTTACAGGGACCTGCTGGATCTTGAGTCCCGAACCACAACCTGCTACCCCTCTCCCGATCAAGACGATTGAGGATATCATTTACTCAGAAGGTTTCCTTATGGCATCTACGAAGGAAAAACAATTAGAGTACTTGATTGAGAATGCCAAAGTAGAGGAGAGAACCATAAATGTTGTGAGCACCCTCACGGCTGGCCAGCGAAACAGCCCTGCATGGCACCAAGCTCGTAGAGGCCGCCTGACTGCCAGTAATTTTGGCTCCGTCCTCCAGGCGAAAAGAGTTACACCGTCTCTTATCAAGCGACTACTTGGGGAATACAACTTGAGTGGAGTTAAAGCAATTGCATGGGGACAGGACAATGAGACTGAGGCCCTGAAATCCTTCACCAACATCACAAACTTTACACCTGTACAGACCGGCCTTTGGCTACACGAGTCGGGAGTTCTGGGTGCTTCCCCTGATGGACTTGTGGGAGACGACTCGGTGATTGAGTGTAAGTGCCCCTACACACATCGAAATGCGACAATCAAGGAAGCTTGTGGGCACAAAGACTTTTACTTGGAGGAGAAGGAAGGGAATTATACGCTGTCTACCACACACGTTTACTGGCATCAGTGTCAAGGCCAGATGTTCCTGACAAAGCGCAAATTCTGCTACTTTGTTGTGTGGACCACAAAGGATAGTGTAGTTATCAAGATTGAACGAGATGAATCTTGGGAGCACAATATTACTATCTTGAGTGATTTTTACTTTTATCAACTATTCCCAAAGATTACCGAGGGAGAACTTTGAAAAGTGGTGCACAGATGCTGGACATAATCAGAGTGGGGGGGGGGGGGGGGGAGTGGGAGCTAATGTAAATAGGCAGTAGCTAATGTTAAAAGGTATTTTTTTTAAATTTCATACATTAATTTCTTAATATAACATTACATATTCTACACTCAGATAGAGACACAAGATAAAGAACCCACATTTTTCCATTTAGCATAGTAACTTAATAATAAATTACATTCTTCCTGAAAGCAAGCTTAAACAATTTTTTTTTTGCAACCAATGGCTACTGGTAGCTGGTAACACTTATCCTGGTTACTCAACAGGGCCCAGGTACATAAAACTTATGCCACACTTAAGTAGGCTTGCATAGCAATGCAAAGGGAAGGGGTGAGAGCCAAAACAAAATCCATGCAGCACAGGTTATTTTTTCTGACTACCTCTCACCATCCCTTAAGCTAATTGAAGTGTGGCTTTAGTTTTATACACCTGGACTCAGGCTCCCAGCTTCACAGACACAAAAGTAAAACCTTTAAGCCAGCACGACTTTCACACTTGGAACTACTGGACGAAAGAATTCCATACTGGTCACATGCCCCTGACCTGGATTTAGTTGAAATGACAATTTAAGAATGTCACTGGTTTTCATTATAATCTATTTTCACAGAACACATAGTAGTTTGTATTAATGAACATAAAGGAGATGAATATCAGAAAAATGTAAAACTGACCACATCATATTTTTGACCAAAGCTATGTCAATACCATTTGATCTGTTACAGTAGGGCTTCTAGTAATACAAAAATAATGTTAAAAACTCATTGTACTATAATTTAGTTGAAAAAAAGTTCTATTCAGTCAAATTCAAAGTCTTCGCAGCCATCCTTGATCAATGGATACTGCAAATTAACAAGAGCTGAGCACAGTTGGCATAGCTTGTCAGCATGGCACCTCAAAAATGCTGGGATGAAGCCAAGGATGCGAAAACTCTTAAGTCTTGCATTTGCACGCTCTACGTGGATGCGACATCGAGCTATTGATTTTGTCGCCCTTGCCTCACTCTCTGTAAACTTTCCATTGTTGAGAAATGGTGGTATGTTCACTGAAACACCTCTTGGAACTACATCGCTGATGAGAAAACCTTTGTCTGCCAGAACAAGATCACCAGCACTCAAATGTTTACAAAACCCAGACTCTTTAACCATGACCTTGTCACTGACTGAGCTAGGAAAAAGATCACTAACATAGGTTATAACTCCATTTGGGGCAACCCCTATAATGACTTTGAAAGAGTTCATTCCCCTGTAGCTGGAATATGTAGCATTCTGCTGGGACATGAGCTTAGGTGCAGCAATTTCAATGTCTGTACAATCAATCAAAATGCGGCAACTGCTGTACTCAGTGAAAGAAGATGGCAAACACATCTTGTTCTTTTCTCTAGATGGCACAGTTGTCATGATGTCTTTGAACAGGAGAGAATGCAGAACATGGACAAAAGTTAGTACTATGTTAGCAACAGTTGCAACACTGCATGAAAACAACTGGGCTAAATGTAGATTGGTATAATTTTGTTTCAGTTTCATCAGAGTGATAAATATCTGGTCCTCAAGTGTGATCGCCTCAACCTTCCATCCAGCATAATAGTTTATTTCACCCTTGAATCTTGAAACATATCCCACAACAATATCAAAAACATCCTTAGTGGGTAGACCTGTCTCCATCCGTATCACCTCAGGGCTCAAGCTCTTAGCAGAGTAGTGTGCACTATAGTAACTTGACACTTCCTTGTGTTTAGCAAGTTCTGTTGAAGTCATATCAAGCTCTATTGACAGCAGAGCTTCTTTGGAACTTGTCTTTTCCTCTTGTGAGCATTCAGTGGAACATGGTTCAGAGTTCTCTTTAATCTCTTCAAGCACAGATGCTACAGTTGGTAATTACGTGGGCTCGGCAGACACTTTCCGTTTTTTCTTGGGGGTAGGTGTACTGGGAGGTGTTGGTCCTGTACCTGGCAGCAAGTCCAAACTATCAAACAGCTTGTGCCTGTTTCTGTCACTGATGGTTGGCATATTTTCTTTTCGCCCATCTTTAAAGTGACAACTGCAAAGTCGCGAATGTTTGCTGGGCTTTCTATCTCCTCTCCTATAACAGAAAAAGACAGAAGCAGTTACTATACTTGCGCTTAAAAAACCCAAAGTTTAGTTGGTCACATGCTTAACCTTGTAGTCTAAGACGTGAATGCGAAGCGAGTATTTCTCTGAGCTTGTTACTTAATACTAGTTAGTGTAAAAGCTTTGATACTCACAACTATCATATAGTTTTTTAGTAACTAAATAATCTTAGATCAAGACTGAAGACAAGGAAAGGCAAAGCCGCGAGAAAAGAAATAAGACAAGAAAGAGAAACAGCTAATCGTGAATCAGTTTGAGATAAAAAAAAACCAGCTATTTCTAATCGATGGTACAGCATCGAAATATATATTTTTCGAAAAATACTCACCTTACAAATGATATCCACTTATCATAGAGTGTTTTATGTTTTTTCTGGTCTGGAAACGAAAAGAATCGGCAGCAGTGGCTTTCAGATGTGTGATTGCAATCTGGATGAAAACACTGGCCCATCGCAAACTTCGTCTCCGTGGCGTTTTGACTCGAATTATTGCTCACCAGGTGCTTTTGTCCGCTTATTATACTCTTCAATAGTAAGGCCAAAGGTTATCTTGATTCTCTTTATCTTATTTCTATTATTGGAGGATAAAATGCGCTATTATAGCTCTTGAAGTGTTCGAGGTCAACGACAATGTGTCACGCTAGGGACGCCATATTGGTTTGTTTAGACCACAGAATTCCGGTGCTATGGAAACGTGACGTAAGCACTTTAGGACTCTATAAGTCTATAATTACCTGTGACCTCAACAGACAGCTCAGCGTTGCGCGCTCAGTCCAAAAGAATTTCGCGTTAGCTTTGAGAGGAAATTTTTTCAAAGGAAGAAAGGTTTCATCAACGTTTTGAAATCTCTAAAACAACTTCGTCATGGGTGAAACCGATAGATATCCCGTCGGAAGCCTCATTTCATTCGACGCTTTGGAAAATCCATCGTGGCACTCAAGTTCTCGTTCACACGTCACACATCCGAAAACGGTTACAGAAATGATCACTGGCATCACAGAGTATCACAAGCGGTGGGAAAAAGCTGTAGCGGAGAATCACTACCACGAGGATTTGATAAAAAAGGTAAAAGAAGATTTTCTCGTCCATTTTGTTTTTCATGTCAATGAAGAAGAAGGACATGGACTCGCTACTTTGAAGGATACTGAAATCTTTCTCAGAGATTGTTCTTCTGAAACGCGCTTGTCGACACTTAGTTCCTTCTCCCTCGAAGAGCAAGAAACAGTAAACTTAATAAATGCTTATGAAAGCTTGGTAGAAAAAGTTAAGAGTGAAGAAAAAACCAGCGATTATGGACTCCTGGAGGTCGACTTACTTAAAGAAACTCACCGTTTGATACTACAGAACATTCCCCAGCATAGAGGTTTAACGAAACCTGGTGAAATGAGTAACAAACCAAGAGTTACCGAATTTAAAGGAGAGGTATACCATTACGCAAATCCACACGATATGGAGAGTGCAGTCATCAACTTACTCGACAAATACAACTTTCTGTATGATTCCTGTTTAAACGAAGATATTGATGTTTACAGCTTATTTAAGACATGTTCCTGGTTTTTGTTTGAACTGCTTGATCTGCACCCATTTTCTGATGGAAATGGAAGACTTTGCCGCATTCTTTGTAGTTATTGCTTGTCTAAACTTAATCCATTTCCCACACCAATTTACAATGTCTGGACAAATTCGTGTAAAGATGATTACATAGAAGCCTTGGTTGAGGCTAGAAAGTCACCAGATAGGCATCCTCGTGCTCTTACCACAATGATAATCGAGTGTAGCTACTATGGATGGAGGAAGTTTTTGGAAGCCTTAGAGAAAGGAACAACTGATGGAAATAACATGCATGTCAAGAAAATATCCAAAAAAGTTGATGTGTCATCTTCAGATTCTCATAATGTTTGCAAACATTTATGTAAAGTTCCCACCCTCCCTCGTGTAGCTTCAGTTTCCTGTTAGGATTTTTCCTCATGAAAGTTTGAATGGATAGGTATATATTTTCTGTTACTTTTGCCATTGCAGTACTTGTGTGCATGCAAGTATTGTGAGTCAAAGTATGGAAGAGCAAGAGCTTGGGCCAAAGGGTTTGTACCTGTATCTTATTTTTAAGCAAATGGGAAACATATTTTTGTCCGTACCATGTCCTATGAAGCCATTCTTTTGGTTTACAGAAAATGTAATTTTTGTAAAGAATAGAAACTTCATTTTTATATCCTATCAATAAACTTGTATTTTGATTTTGGAAAAATTGCTTTTTTATCACAATTCTACCCTCAGCATCCAGTGCTCCACAGTTAGTCTGTTTCATTAAGTGACAAATCTGTCAATGTCTCACAAATCGATAATCATAATTAGTTTGTACAAAAACAGTAGATAGTGATAGAGGTGCATGCTGATTGGCTACTCAAACTCTGGATATCCTTTAATGTGTATCTCCTGGCATATCACCCAGGATTTGTAGCCAATAATTTTGAAATTGTTGCAGGAAAAATAAGTTAGAATAGTCTCTATATTATATTATCTCACTAATGTAGTTAGTACCAAAACAACTGTTTACCTCAGTGTTGGTGGCTAACAGTGGATATTTATGTTGTTGCTCGGAAAATATCCACTACTAGCCACTGCTGCATTAGTGAAAAGTTGTTAATTTTTGTTTGCTATGATATTTAACCTGGATAAACTCTCTAACACTTGGACACATTCTTTTCACCTGGAGCCCTCTTTTAAAAATCAACTTGGGAGGCTTAAGATTAGTTTTCCAGTAGTTAACCCTGTACACCTCAACATCAGTATCCATATTCTCTACACCTTTCTTTTTAAATTTCCTTTGTTACTTAAAAGGAGAATTCATTTAACAATCAAAGCTTCTTAGGTTGGTGAACTTTTATTGAAAGGAGAAAATCAATTCAGGTCCCTCTTAAGACCAGTCATTCATACAAGGTCCAACCCATACTGGGGTTTCATGCAATCAGTGGGTATCAGGTTTCTCTACAAGAGGATTAATTTAATCAAATGAATGTGCTTTCCACTGCTAGCTTTTGGCCTTCTTAACACTGTTCACAGAAATAAACATTCAAGTAAAACGTTTTTCAAAATTGAAGATGGTTTAGAATGCAGTTTTAAGAAACAATGGCTTAACTTTGTTTAAATAACCAGACCTTAGGTTCTAACTTCAAAGATTTGACCCAATGCAGGCTACAAGGCATTTGGCACTGAGAGAAACCTGTTGTATCTAGAATGCTAGATTTCCTTTTCTTTCTCTCTTCAATCTTATTATGTGCACAGAAATCAATAATAAGGACAGTAGGACAATGCTTTTGGACTGGGAAAAATTTGCAAATGTTTTTTAAAAAATGTAAACACAGAGGGAAATAATTATAGAATTGCCAGCAATGGCCGGTTAGTATTGCCCTCCACCTTTATCGACTGGTTTCTTGGAGCAGAACCACTCAGACAAACTTAAAAATAATCTTTCAAGTACATTTAATCCATGTTTCCCTCCCAACATCAATGTCAGTAGAATTTTTGGGAGAGTTTTACATTACCTGGTCAATCATGGCATAAAATGGTGTTTTTGATTGCTTCTTTTCTGTGCAACCTGTACTAAGCTGTTGACCTGCCTTTTTTAGTTTATTGGTCACCCTAGGCCTAGCCCACCATTCCAAGTTAATCATATCATGAGATTTCAATGTTTGTTGGGTATATACTTCATGGAAGGCAGCCATATATGTTGCATGTGTATACTAGGGGTATACTTTATGTACGCCTAAGTGTAATGCAACCTAGCATAACTGTACATGGCTCTACACAGCTATGCAGCGCTACACACAGCTATACAAGGCTATACAGGGCTACACACAGCTATACACAGCTATACATGGCTATACACAGCTATAAAAAGGCTACACGCAGCTATACAGGGCTATACAGGGCCATACACAGCTATATATGGCTATACGCAGCTATACACGGCTATACACAGCTATACAGGACTATACGCAGCTATACAGGGCTATACACAGCTATACATGACTATACATGGCTATACGCAGCTATACAAGGCTATATACGCAGCTGTACAGGGCTATACACAGCTATACAGGGTTATATTCAGCTATGTAGGGCTGTACACAGCTATACAGGACTATACGCAGCTATACAGGGCTATACACAGCTATACACAGCTATACATGGCTATACTTTGAACTTTATTTATTTCCCACACTATTAATAGAAGTTAATATACATTGAAAAGTAAGAAAAAGAGGGAAGAATAATAGTAATATTTGGCTATAAAGATAAGTTTTAGAGGTGCATGGTGTCCAAAGTAGCAAAGGCTTCCTAGTTAGACACCGTAATGGTCATATAAATAGATAGCAGCCTATAATAAAAGTATATCAGCAGTAAAGTAAGTAAACTGATTAGGTTTTGTTGGACAAATGTTGAAGTGTTTTGAAGTTTACATTTTTCCTTAAGAGTAGATCAGCAGCAAAGTAAAATAATCAGGTTTGGTTGAGTAAAAGTTGATGTTTCCATTCTCTTTTGAAATTATTGTAAGGCATATATTCAAGATAAGTGGGTACAGTTTCCCATATCTTTGAAGCAGAGAATATAAAAGATGATTTTCCCATGTTGGTGGATACTCTTGGTCTAAAAAAGTTATTATTAGTAGCAAATCTTGTATTATAATTATGTATTTCAGATGCTGGGGTCAGGTTATCAAGGAAGATATCTGGAATGCTATCACTTTTAGAATTAATCTTATACATAAGACAGCATATTCTGAAATTATAAATAGCTTCCAACTTTAGAATTCCTAATAGTTTATAATAGGGATTGGCATTCTCTCTAGCATTTGCAAAGAAGATGCTACGAAGACATTTGTTCTGCTTGATACAGAGGCATTTTAAATTAGTATTAGTGGCACAGCCCCAGGTAGTTATACCTCAGCTTAAATAGGGAATCAAAGCATAGTATAATTGCCTTAACAAATTAAATTCGACATAATGTCTCAATATGGTAAGAATTCCAATGTTTCTTGCTATTTTATTGTTTATATGTTGTATTTGTGGTTGCAAATTTAGGTGCTTATCGATATAGACTCCCAGGTATTTTATATAATTCTTTGATTCAATGTTTTCAATATTTATCGTGGGGTGGTATCTAGAGGATGAAATTAACATGTAATTAGTTTTGGCAAAATTAATAGACAACTTATTTAGTGCACAGTATTTATAATTTTGTTTAACTAGATGATGTGGGTTGTCACTAGTAAAAAACAACTTAGTATCATTGGCAAAGATCCACACTGAGATTTTATCAATGCAATTTGGTAAATCATTAACATAGAGTAGAAATAAGAGTGGACCTATAGAGTTGAGCCCTGAGGTATACCACATTTTATATTTTCATTGGCAGAATTAGTGGGATCAATTTTGACATATTGGTTACGATTTTGAAAGTAACTCTCAAACCATTTATGTGAGACTCCTCGAATGCCATACAAAGAGAGCTTAGACAGTAGAATGTTGTCCAGTGATTTACTGTGTCAAAGGCCTTTGACAAATCAAGAAATAGACCACATGTGATTTGTTTCCTATCGATTGCTAGCTTTAAATTGTCTGTAATTTCAAGAATAGCCTGTTCAGTGGAGTATCCTTTCCTGAATCCATATTGATATTTATATAGGATTTATTGTTTTTCTATGAAGGAATATAGTTGATTGTGGACTAGTCGTTCAAGTATTTTAGTGAATGGTGAGAGAGTTGCCATAGGGCAATAATTGCTGGGTTGGTAGCATCTCCAATTTTTAGATACTGGAGACATCTGACAGACTTTTAATATATCAGGAACAATACCAGTTTCTATAGACTGGTTGTAAATGTATGTTAGAGGTATTGAAAATGGTTGAGCAGCTATTTTGATTAGTTTGTTAGGGATATCTAGGGATGACTTGTGGTCATTTAAGCATTTAAATAATGAGCAGACTTGGGTTTCAGTTACACAAGATAGAACAAAACCGTCTACCGGGGTTGATTTAATGTACTGGGTAGGATTTCCTTCACAGTGTCCAATCTTGTGGGCTAGACTTGGACCTACATTAACAAAATGTTTGTTAAATTGATCTGCAATATCAGTTTTACCTGTGTAGATTGTATTGTTATGTATGATCTTTGAAATGAGGTTCTGCCCCTTATGGTTGCAGTTTATTATTGTACCAATTAACTTGCAAGATGCCCTCAGATTATTCTTGCATTGGTCAAAGTGCTGAGAAAAATAGGTCTTATTACTCACACTTTTAAGCCAGTTTAGTTTATTAGCAAACTTTTTATATTTCGCCACTTTATCCAGATTATTAGAAAGAAAATGTGTTTTATACATATTGTGTTTAGTTTTGATTGATTTTAAAATGCCATTTGTTATCCAGGGCTTAGTAGATAATTCTTGTTTCCATCTGGTCATACGTCGAATAGGTGCATGTCTATTGGTGATTGATTTGAGAAGATCAATTGTTTTAGATGTGATCTCATGCAAGTCTACACATTCACTTTTGATAGCATTCCAGTTGATTGCATTGATATCCTGAAGATGAGATTCCTGATTGAAATTGGAATAGTCTCTATAGCATCTATCTAGGTTTTGCCTTTTTTTAACTGGTATATCTACAATACAAATGAGTGGAAGGTGGTTCGAGATATCAACAGTTGCAATCCCTGAGAAAACATTTCTTGAGCTATTGGTGTAAATATGACCAATTAGTGTAGCAGTGTGGTAAGTTAGTCGTGTTGGTTTTGTTACTACAGGTAATAGATTATTAGAGTACAACATGACAAGATAAGCTTCTGTAGGGCATGAGTATTACATTTAAAGAAATCTACATTCACATCACCAAGGATATATAATCAGTACTTAATAGCGTTGAATTGTTTAGTTGTCTCGTTACATTTATCTTTAAATTCTTCTATGTTTGCTCCAGGGTGTTTATAGATACAGCCAACTAAGGCAGGCATTTTGTTAGAAGACTGAGCTATTTCAACCCAGACAGATTCTACTAGGGGGATATCCAGAGTAATATCAGGCCTTGGGACTGATTTTAAAGATTTGCTTATATAAAGGGCTGCCCCTCCTGCAGAGGTTGGAGAATAATATGGGAGATCCTATAGCTGGGTAGTTCAATGTTAACTATATTATTCTTATTCAGCCTAGTTTCTGTGATTGCTATGATATCTGGTCGTGTATTTAAGGAACATAGGAGATCCTCAAGTAGATTTAAATTTTTAGGTAAGCTTCTGATATTACAGTGAAGGAATGAAATAGTATTTTTTCCCGATTTGCTTAGGACTGTATTTAAACTAGGAATATCATAGTAGTGAGATTCAGGACTAATTAGCATATGACCAGGGTCAACTTCATCAAATTCATCAGGATTAGGTAATATGTATATGAGCACGATCCTTCGCAGTAAAGCACTATTTGAGCAATAGTGAAAATCAGACCTGAAAAAAATTTCAGGCCTGTACGGGATTCGAACCACTGACCTCTGCGATACTAGTGCAGCGCTCTACCAATTGAGCTAACAAGCCAACTGGGAGCAGGCCATCAAATTAATTCGATATAAACCCGTAGATGATAAATCAAACAACAACAAACATATGGAACATATGTGTGAACTGCGGTTATGAGACGTATATGAGCACGATCCTTCGCAGTAAAGCACTATTTGAGCAATAGTGAAAATCAGACCTGAAAAAAATTTCAGGCCTGTACGGGATTCGAACCACTGACCTCTGCGATACTAGTGCAGCGCTCTACCAATTGAGCTAACAAGCCAACTGGGAGCAGGCCATCAAATTAATTCGATATAAACCCGTAGATGATAAATCAAACAACAACAAACATATGGAACATATGTGTGAACTTTTTTTTTTTTTTCAGGTCTGATTTTCACTATTGCTCAAATAGTGCTTTACTGTGAAGGATCGTGCTCATATACGTCTCATAACCGCAGTTCACACATATGTTCCATATGTTTGTTGTTATTAGGTAATATGTTGTATGAGTCAGGGTCTTTCAAATTTTGAAGTTGTAAATAACTTGATTCTGTTAGAATATCAAACTCTGTATCACTTAAGCTAAAAAAAGGTAATGCTTGAAGGCTATTGTGAGTCATCGTAGTCAATATCTGAGTGAGTTGTAAATAAATGTTACAATAATGAAGAATAATGAATAAGTGCACGAGGGTTAATAAAAAGAAAAGATGCAAAATTTATGAGTTGCTTATCTTATCGAGGAAGAAATAACGTAACAAATGAGTAAGTCAATTTTACTCTTGTTAAATAGTGTGTTTTATCCTAACAAACAAATGGCCACAACAAATTACCTTTGAAAGCAAAAATTCACGAAAAGGTTGAGTTCGACTCTAATAGCAAAGATATTCCTTTCACATCAGGGTAGTGGAGGTGGTCTATCATAATGCTTAACCTAGTTGCCTTTGGAAATTTTAAGCCTTCAAGTCACACAACAGCATGTATTTATTTAGTACATGTCTGATTTTTTTTCATGAGAACTTAAAATACAGTCATGTACACTATGACCTGAATATTCTTTTGAAGTAGACTTTTCCACCAAGCAGAAAAATACATTGTACATGTTTGTAACAGCATATTGAGGTTGGTCGGAACCATGGTTGAAACAAATAAGTCTACTTGTCCTTGGTAGCTGTGTAGTATTTTAGTGCTATGAACCTTTCTTTTAAAAAATTAACTGTCAACAATGGAAAAACAAATGGCTTGGCTCATACTAATGAAGCTGATAAGTCAACCTTATGCATACACATAAGTACTTTTGATGCCCACATTCCTATTTAACTGCACTTACCTGTAATTTTATGCACGTTTTTTTGGTTACCGTGTGATTATCTGAGCAGTACAGAGAAGAGTATGGAGAATATAGACACTGAGCTTACGATGTAAAGGCTTGATACCCTACGCTGATCAGGAAGTTTTTAGCTTTCTTTGAACAGCTAGAGAGTTTTATCTTGGTCTTAGTGGTATTTTTATAGTCTCTTACTGTTTATTTAAGTCACTACTTTCCTTGATGATGATGATGTTCCTGGCCTGCCATCCTTTGAGGGGAGGGCCTGGGAGGGGAGGCTGATCGTCCTAGGGGTGGTGGGGTGCTTGTTCTAGGCCTTGAGTCAGGAGTGTGAGGGATCTTTGGTCTTGAAACAAAAGGGGATTTAATCAAAGATCTAGCAGCTGGAGGCTCAACCAATTGAGGAGGTTGCCTTGAACTTCTATCTGTAGGCGTAAAGTTTGTTCCTTGCCTGGTGCTTGGGGGCCTCTCCTCTGCTGCTCAATTAGCTGTTGTTCTTGAGCCATGCCTTGATTTAGATGATGTTATTGGTCTGCTCTGTTCTCCAGAATTGTGTGGTATTGTTGGTGTTACTGGTCGGGTGGTATTATTCTGCACAGCGTCTGTTCCTATTGCTCCAGGGGTGGTGGGTCTTGTTAGAGGGTGATTGGGGTCGAGTGGAACTGGAAACTTTTTCTTGTTCTTTGGCCGTTGAGATGGATTAGCATTTGGCACTGCAAAACAAGTGGTGGGTAACTCCTCACCAAACAGTTCTCCTTCATTGGGTTCAAGAATTTCTCGCTTATCCAGCTCAGCATCAATGGCATCTCGCTCATCGTCATCATCTTCCTCATCAGACTCCGGGTCATTTGTGGCAGATGGATCATCAGTGCTAAGTTGATGATAAACTGGATCTGTCTGGTCATATCAGGGTTGTCTTCTTTCAGGAAACACTCAAGGATCTCCATTCCTTGTGCTCTTGCTTCCTCTTTCAGAGCGGGAAGAGCTAGGATACTCTACAAGGCAACCATTATCATCAGTTTATTTTACTGCGCGGACCTTGTGAATAGCTTTAGAGGGAAGATGATGCACGAGTTTAAGCTGACTTTTTACCGATGAAAGTCGGAAAAACTCTGAATATAATTTGATAAAAAGAAAAATGCCCTTAATATGGCGTGGTAACTTCTTATCCTCATTCTCTCGGTAAATCTATCAAAAATTGGAACATTTTTCGACTCGTAATCGCAAATTATTCGCTGGCACATTACCTTAGCACCTCGTTTGAGACACGTCGCAAAAGAACCTACAAAAACATCAGCCTGTTGCAGACTCGAGTTATTGTTTACCCCTCAATTTATTTCGTTTCCATTAAGGCGGTAAGTGTCATAAAGGCCAGTGTAATTGCTAATAGAGCTATCGATACATCGAACTTGTCTTCTTTCTTTCCCTTGAACCGCCGCCCAGTTAGCCCAATGGATAGTGCCCAATGGATAGTGGACTGTTGTGCGGGAGGTCGAGGGTTCAAGCCCCAGCCGGACCAACACTCAAGGTCTTAAAATAATTGAGAAGAATTTGCTACCTTTCTATAACATCAAGAAATGGTTAGATATTCTAGTCTTCTCGGATAGGGACGAATAAACGGAGGTCCCGTCTCCAGCAGGGTTGGGGGTAGGAGACGTTAATTTCCCACGCATGAGATTACTGTGTGATGGATGTCCTCCCCTGGGGTGGGATGGGTGGGTTTACTGGGCCCACAGTAATTGGCGCAAGCTGTTGCGGTGTCCCTGCCAGTATGCGAAGCTAATAAACTAAACTAAACTGATGTCATAAATATAAAGCTGAGATGGTAAGAGCTATTTCTTTTGCATGTAATAGTTAGGGGGTTTCCGTTTTCAATCACAAATACGCATAAAAAAAGTCTTTTGCTTGGTTTCGTAAGAGGGACAGAAAATTGTAAATCTAAATTTACTATATTACCAAATTCACTAGACGTAATCAAGTACATTTGATTTACTACCACATGAAAATTTTGACAATCATCTTTGTACTGTATTTATAGCAATTCAAAGTTGCATTCAATTTGATAGTTGGACAACGAACAAACCAGTGAGGTTTCCTTGATAAGACATGAGATCCCAGCTTTAAGAATTTGGAGTACAATCAAATAATATCCTTTTGTTGACGCTTTATTTTAATCACCTTGAATGCTTGGTATTGAAATGACATTGTAAGGATAAAATTACTTTGTCACTCCTAAGAGTGAAAGGATTGTTGGCAAAACTAAGATGTTAGTGAACCCTACATAATCTAAGTTGTTAAAATTTTTCTTCTTGAGCTGATACCTTGAAAATAAAAAGGGAACGAGAAAATAAAGAAATCCAGTTGAATCTCATCTCACAGCTTCACCAGTCACATTTTACCCTTTAGTCTAAACCATTCACTCTAAGAAGGGATTAACACATAACTTCTTCCTATAGTATACACACAAAATCCAGCAAACAGGTAATGAGAATACACAAACTGAACAGGTAGGAGTTACTATTTGGATCTAACACCAATTCTCTTTACTAATTTGCAAGGAGGTGTGTAGCAGCTAGACAGGAGAATTCATAATACCTTGGAAGTTAAATGGCAAACTATAGGTTACCAATCCTTCAGCAGTGCAGTTGGGCTTATTATGGCTAGAAAAACTTTAATTCACACTTGAGTCTCGAATGATCCCTACTTACATTTAAGACCACCATTATTTTGTTATCCCTCCTTCAAAAAATTGTTTTGTAGAACCTCAAAGGGGGGTTCCGTACATTGTGCAGTGTAAAATTATGGTGGTGCTTTTTTCTCAATTTTCCATTTTTTAGCAGGTGGCTGTGAGTTCTCCTTTTTTCATTTTTTTAGCAGGTGGTTGTGAGTCGTCCTTTTTCAATTCTTCAGTAGGCGGTTTTGGGTCTTCCTTTTTCCATTTTTTGGCAAGTGGTCGGGAGTCCCCTTTTTTCCGATTTTTAGCACGTGGTTGTGAGTCCCCTATGGTGAGATTTGTGACAGGCAATGATGTATAAAGTGGAAGAGCTATTGAATCAGATGTTTTGAGGTTCAGGGATTGAATGTTATTCCATCCTTTTGGGACAATCTTGGTGATTTCACTGACAGCACTGACAACATTCTCTACAGCTTGTTCAATTGTTTGTCCAGTGTGGCCCACCTTAATTGCACTGCAATGCAACATATATGTATTTTAGTGTCCTTGTTTCATATCAAACACTCAGTGTGGATGGAATACATTGTGTGAGAGCTTTCTAACAATATGGAAAATATAATCATCATGCATACAACTCCTCTAACGATTTCCTCAGGCTTTTGTTTCTTAGACTTCCCAGTACACAATATCATTACCTGAACTCGAATTGAACTGAGAAATGCTCTGAGAAGCTTCAGCAAATTTCACTAAAAATGTACATTCAAAAGCCTTTTCTTCTGCGCGAACTTTGTGCTCGACTCAGTATCTTATACAAGAGGAAAATTAACACGAAACATAAATATTCTAGAATACACGATATTTCTAAAAGTCAAAAAAATCTCAAAGGCACATGCACATGCTATGTGCACTATGGTAACACAATGGACACAACAACTCCACTAGCCACTTATAGAACTCTTCTAGTTGAGAGGTGAATTGTCTAAAAATTCTGGAAACACTCTCTCATTAATACCACTTAATAACCAAGTTTAAGGTCTGTACTGCAAGTTACAGACCACATTTTTTCCCCTCATATTCATGGCCCAAGCACCAGACATGCTGGCCATAAATCCAAGTGGAAAACACAAGGTTCTGTGACTTAAAGAATGGTCCAAGAAAAGGAAGTTGGTAAGATATTAATTCTATCAAAGCACTGGGTTCAAATAGAAGACAAAGACTTCATTTCAAACAAAATTTTGAATTTAGCAGGCTATGTAGTGAAATATGCCCTGCTAAATTGACCAATTCTACAATGTAGCTCACATACTTAACGAGAGAAATAATAAAATTAGTCCTTTAGAAGCTCACCTGCAAGATCCATGGCCCAGTGTCATCAAAGAACAGTTAAGAACCTTATCTATTTCTTTCTTCAAGTTTACTTTCTTTAAATTAACTGGGATTGGAAATCTGCAACAAAAGAACATGCATGAAAAGACAATTCTCCATAATAAACATCCTAGACATTAACATTCCCTTCACAATAAACAATAAAGAGAAAATCAAGTTAAGCTTCATGTTGGTTTATATATCTGACACTTACAGTGCTTGACACTAAACTTTTCAATTTACTCGCCAAGTGGCTGGTGACAACTTAGCTGTTACAACAATTTCAGTTTGTTTACTAGTCAAACTGGACAGTGGAAATTGAAAACCACGAGTCAAAACTGAATTTCTCCTAGTCTGTGCCTAGTTAGCTACCGTTACTGTTGAGCCCTGCACTTATTGAACTGCTTACTACAAACTACATACTACAACTCACTTTTTCCTTGAGAAGAACACTTTTCCTAGTAACTTGGGTAACAAATGGTAGATATCATCATCACAAATGAACACATCATACAAGGAGCAGAGTTGTCTTTTGGCTTCATATGACCCGTATTTCTTACGAAGCTTGGTCAGGGAGATTACCTTCAGATTTGAAAAAACCACAAACGTAACTGCATATTCCAGCACCTATCTACTGTGTAATACTATTTATTCAGGGTCTAAACTAAACTACTCAATACAAGTGGCAATGAAAAATGTTATTTCAGTTACCCTATGGAACAATAAGTATCTTGAGAAGTTTGATCCATAAAACATTTGCTTCCGAGCAAAATACAAAAATGCAAAGTTTTATAGATGGTTCTTTGCTTTAGATATAAATATAATCTAACTGCTGATTGACCACAAGTTGAGAATAATTGCTGGTTTCCAAAATAAGACAAACAAGACTTGAAGTTAGTTGCATGCCAATGTTCAACACAAGACAAAATGGCAATCAAGAGTTACACTAAGACTATTCTGAAATACTTGATTAATGGTTCCCCTTTCCATTTGTACACTGGTACAAATCTATTATTGTCCTTATTCCAGCATGAAAAAAAAAAAATGGAGAACTTTAGATAAAGCAGCTTTCCAGGCTTTCTCTTGATAAGGAAATCTTCCAGACCTTTGCATAGAGATAATTCCAAGGAAGATGGTAGATCTTGCCCACAATTACTTCATAATTGAAATATACTGAAAACTCATCTCCAAGCCTTGTTGGCACAAACATTTCCATGAATCTTTGCCACTTTGTTGCTCTTTCCATGTGTGCATTCTATTCATTTCAGTGTCTTTGAAATACTGTCTAATAAAAATGCACAATCCCACAGCTTTAAAATGATGCTTATGGGTGAAACTAGCTATTCCAATGTAACTATGCATAGGACCTAATATACCAAATTCATCCTAACCCAGTCATACCATTCCACACCTTACAATAAAGATCCCTGATAATTTTAGTATTATAATGAAATTTTGCTTGCAAATATGGTAGTCCATATCATACCTTTTTCACTGTAACATCTTTTGACTTCAGCAGTTCCTTTACTTTTGAACCATCCTCTTTGGTGAACAAACAAACCTCTACATGCTCTGAATACAAAGAGTGTGGCAAAGGACTGAAAAAGATACAAATTAAGCATACTTAAGCATTAGTTCTAAAACAAAATTATATTTAATAGAAACTGATACCTCACCAGATTATTTCCAAGTATTATAAAAACACAGCTTCAAGTTAGAACCTTAATTTAAGCCTATAAAATGTACATGAAGCTGTGTAATTAGTATAGGTCATCACATGGGGCTGAGCAAAATTAAGGATTAATATCACATGTGATTTCAGAAGTTGCTGAAATTGCCTGAGTTGCACAGCAACAAGGGCAGTTTCAGCAACTTCTGAAAACACAATTGACATTAATCCTTAATTTCATGAGGACCCATCAAGATTACCTGTTAATGAAATACGGGGAAAAATACTGAATTTCTGAATGTGCTCTCGAGTTATCAGTCACAGGAAGCCATTTAACAAATGGTAAACACCACAGCGTACACTATTGAGTTATGGATGCACGCAGGAGGTTGCTAAGCACGAAAGAAGCGTAAGAGTTGCTCGAGGTGATAGCCGAGAGCGACTCTAGCTTCTTGAGTGCTTAGCAAACATCCCAAGTGCATTCATAACTCAATAGTGTATGCTGTGGTGTTGACCATTTGTTTTATAACATAACATTGATACATTGTAGCTAAAGAGTTCCCTTTTATCTAACAAATCTTACGCAACCAGAAAAAACAAGCGCGTGCGGAAAAATAGTCTTTGCATTTGCTCACGTCAGCAGCGTACACCCATGGGCAAATGGGGGACGCTAAATTGACCAATCAGAGCACGTGCTTTACTTTGGTTATGTTATATTTAATGTTGACAAAGAATCAATCACCACAAATGCACAAATGAACTGAATGAAATTTTATTTTTGCACAAACATACCAGGACATTAAAAAGCAGGCCTGCTGACAAACTTTCAACTTTGAAAATATAAAGTTGGTGCTTTTTCAGGCAACCTGAGGACCAATCGAGAGCAAGTAATTTTGCCTTCTTCACGAGCAAAATTAAGGAAAAAACACCCTCTTCATTGACCAATCACCATTCAGTAATTTTGCCCTCTAGGTTATTAAGCTTATAACATGAGGCTGTGATTGTGAAGCAATCAGTTTGAGAATCAATACCGTTAACTGCCTTTTCGGAATTTAACCTGGTACTATTTAACCGATTTTGCTTAATACTCACATTCTTCTTGGTTTCTTCTCAGGGTCTGGAATCTTCTTTAGTGCTAAGATCAACAAAATGGTCTGGTGTTCATTCAAAAGCCGTAGCTGTTTGCCTCTATTCTGACTAACGAACTTCACAAGGGCAGGAACAGCAAATTCTACCTGAAGAAGTAAAAATAAGGAACGAAACTCATGAAGCGACCGTGATAATAGCGACTGAGGCACAAAATTCAGCTCAAAAATAAACCTGTCTTCTCTCAAGTTGGCTTTCCCGTATTGCCTTGGGTTTGAAATCCACCATGATGAATAAGGCATGTGGTTGTGCAATTTGTGCATTGTTACATGAAAGGTGTTCGAGCGATGTTGTCAGCGGTCATCATAATCATAATTACATTTGTTTATGCCTCCCTCATGTGTCTATCCTTAATGTGTGACGTCAGTCGATAGATACGTTGCGCGGGCGATACAACTGAATTCCGCTCTAACTGTGAGAGAAAATTTCTTCAAAGGAAGGTTTCTTCAACATTTTGAAATCCCGTAAAACAAATTAGTCATGGGTAAATCTGATAAATATCCAGTGAGAAGCCTTATTTCATTTGACGCTTTGGAAAATCCATCGTGGCACTCAAGTTCTCGTTTAAACGACCCACAACCGAAAACGGTTACTGAAATGATAACTAGCATCACAGAGTATCAGAAGCGGTGGAAAAAAGCTGTAGCGGAGAATCACTACCACGAGGATTTGATAAAAAAGGTAAAAGAAGATTTTCTCGTCGATTTTGTTTTTCATGTCAATCGCGAAGAAGGACATGGACTCGCTACTTACAAGGATACCAAAATCTTTCTTAGAGCTCGAGATTGTTCTTCTGAAAGACGCGTGTCGACCTGTAGTTCCCTCTCCGTCGAAGAGCAAGAAACAGTAAACTTAATCAATTCTTACGCAAGCTTGGTAGCTAAAGTTAAAAGTGAAGAACAAATTAGCGATTATGGACTCCTGGAGGTCGGTTTACTGAAAGATACTCACCGTTTAATACTACAAAACATTCCCCAGCATGGAGGTTTAACAAAACCTGGTGAAATGAGTAACAAACCAAGAGTTACCGAATTTAAAGGGGAGATATATCATTACGCAAATCCAGACGATATGGAGAGTGCAGTCATAAACTTACTTGACAAATACAACTTTCTGTATGATTCCTGTTTCAAGGAGAAAGGAGGACGCGATGAAGATATTGACGTTTACAGCTTATTTAAGACATGTTCCTGGTTTTTGTTTGAACTTCTTGATCTGCACCCATTTTCTGATGGCAATGGAAGACTTTGCCGCATTCTTTGTAGTTATTCCTTGTCCGAGCTAAATCCATTTCCCACTCCAATTTACAATGTCTGGAGAAATTCATGTAAAGGTGATTACATAGAAGCCTTGGTTGAGGCCAGGATGTCACCTGACAGGCATCCTAGAGCTCTGACTACAATGATAATCGAGTGCAGTTTCTATGGATGGGAGAATTTTTTTAAAGCCTTGCAAGGATCAAGTGAAGAAAGTTATGCCAAAGAAAACTCCAGAAAGGTTGATAAGTCATACTTAACTCAGTCAGACTCTCGTGGTGATTAAAAACAATTATTTGAAGTTCCTACCCTTCCCTTTGTAGCTTCAGTTTTGTGTTAAGATGTTTTTGCGAAAAAATGAACAAAGGGTATTTACTTTTTATTGCTTACTTGGGAGAGCGCCGGACTGCCGTGCGGGAGGTCGAGAGTTCAATACCGGCCGGACCAACACTCAGGGTCTTAAAATTAACTGAGAAGAATATGCTTCCTTTCTCAACATCAAGAAATGGTTAGATATTCTAGTCTTCTCGGATAGGGACGAATAAATGGAGGTCCCGTCTCCTGCAGGGTTAGGGGTAGGAGACGTTAATTTCCCACGCACGAGATTACTGTGTGATGGATGTCCTCCCCTGGGGTGGGATGGGTGGGAAAAGGTGAGGTCGTTACATGGACTAAAGCGGCTGCCAGAGGCGCCTGATTATGCTGACGTCCGATCTCAACCTTAGTAAAAATTATTGTAAGCGCATTGAGATTCTTAAATGCGTATTAAGAACGTTCATTATTATTATTATTATTACTTGTGCAAGTAGGAGTAAAAGTATTGTAGAGTAATGAGCTGGGCCTTAGGGTTTGTGCCTCCCCCCCCCCCTCCCCAAAGAATATTTCTGTGGGCATCATGTCTCAAGACCCATTCAGACAGCATCTTCTTTTCATCCTTAATAATTACTCTCAGTTAATTTTTTTGTACCATTGTTTAAGTGGGTACAGAAACTCATTTTTGCAAAGAATAGATGAGTTCCTCTAAATTTATGAAGAATTTTTGTATTTTGACTTTGGAAAAAAATGCTTTTTGTCATGAATTTACCTTCAGCATCAAATGCTTAACAGTTACTCTACTGTACTCTATTAAAATTTCCCAGGAATATGAAATGCACTTCTTCATATGCAGTTTATGGTTTATAGGTAAGCAAAGACTGCATGGTAGTTTTTCCATCAAGTGGATGAAAAAAGTTTAACAGAACTTATTAATGTTACTTAACAAAGTCAGGAGAAAGTTCTGGTCTAATATAATCTGTCAATCAATTTTTGTAAGAATTATTCTCTGTCCGATGTTTGAACTAAGTTTCTTACTAAATGAATTTATAGGTAATATTCTAATTTAAGATAAATTAAAGCTTATTGTTCATGCCTTACTGAGGTGAAACAAATCATGATAACTATTGAGTTTTTTCCTTGTTCAACAAAGATCTTGTATGCAAAAGCATAAAACTTTCTAACTGGGTTTAGTCACCAATTATATGCTACATAATCAGCAGTTGTTTCTATGTTTTATGTGCTGATCATTTCAAAGCTTAAGTTCATTTGAGTGTTGTCTGAACCCAGGGGTGGGGAATTTGAACCTTCCCTGGGTGGGGTAGGGTATTTTAACTGGAACTGACAAGTCTTCTCATAGGAATACATGTGTTTTACCTTTTCACATGGAGGTGTTCAAAGGTAAAACTCCTACTTTTGTGAGCAGATGGTTCAGAGGAGAAGGTCTACAGGAAAGTCATGCCTGCTAATCTTACCTTCTACAGAAAAATTGACTGTCAAATCTAGCACTTGGGTAGGGCATCTCAACACAGTTTTTGGTTCAGGGGGACCTGAATTTGAATAAATCAATTTTCTTAGGTTCAAATTCCTGGGGGGAGGGGGAATTCAAAGCTTTGAATTGATTAATGAAAAGGTAGGTTGCCCTTTGTAACAAATTTTTTTTAAGGGTCTCTCCTCTTCCTCTCTGGGTAAAGAATGAGTTACGAAAGACAAATTAAACCCAGTGTTATTTGTTACTGTTTCATTATTCATATTTGCCTCAGTATTTAGCTTTTCCTCATTACAGCTATATTGTCACCCCAAATGATTCTACATTTGTGGCATCATCTAAGCCATGCCAGAGTGCTCAAACTAGTAACAAGTGAGCATTGTGAAACTGCATAAAATGACCCATCTTAATAGAGTACTCAATTTGGACATGAAAGCAAAGTTTATATATATATATATATACAATTCAAACTGGCTAAAATGAAACACATGATTCCCTGTAAGTCAACAGGCAGATTTAATGGAAAACATTCCTGTGGGCTAATTTTTATACACTGGTCTGTATTCAAAAGGATAGGTGCTGATGACAATAGGTTGTTGCTATATGCACAATCGGTGAGAAAAAGTGAAAATTACAGTGAATGTGGATATATTAATGAAGGATAATAAGACAATGGGTGTGAGTGTATTAGCAAAAGTCTATTGTTGTGGGGGGAGCATTAACTGTTGTTTAGATAAAACTTGTTTTCGTGGCGGCACTTGGATGTAAGTTCAGATCTTTTACTCAATAAATTGCTGCTGTTAGACTTGATAATCATGAATTTTTCAGTGAGGTAAAGGTTGCATCTGTTCGTTGTCTTGTTGTAGGGCCTAGCTCTTGCAATAATGGACCATTTTATGTTGAAGTTTACGGAGTTGTCTTTCAGTTGCCAGATGTATTTAGATAGTTCAGTGCTGTTAGTGTATTTTCTGAGTTGGAATGTGACCTTGTGTTGGTTATCTTTGTTTAAAAGTTCCTTCAGGCAATCCGATGTAGTTCTTTGGAGTCTCTTTGTTATCTGTAGTGGTGACTTCTGCATTATAGATAATGTTGGAAGACAAACAATTGTTGTTGAGTGGGCATTGTTCTTTAGATCTGCAGTTACAAAGGCTTTCGTTTTTGTTGTGGTTGTTGTTAGACAGTACTTTCTTATTATGTTTGTTAATGATTGATCCCATGTTTGAATAGTACAAATACTATAGCCAATGATTATCAAGTCTAACAGCAGCAATTTATTGAATAAAAGATCTGAACTTATATTCAAATGCTGCCATGAAAACAAGTTTTATCTAAAGAACAACATTAATTAGGGTCGCATTTCAACCGGGTTAAAATGGAAACGTCAATCACGCAGTCAATCTCACATCCGGCAAAAATAAACATTCCCCCAAACTAACCATGCGGCGAAACAGAACACTTTGCATGGCGATTATTGTCTTTTTGTTTTCAGCTATTTAACAACAACAAAAAAATCAAGGGTTTGCTTTTGTTTTGCTGATGGAGAGATGGAGAAATTTTCCGCTCTTTTTGGTTCTATCTTTTTTCACACGCACGCACAAATGACAACTTTGTCCGCAACGGATGCGGGTCCTTTCGTTTCAAAAAAATTTGGCAAAATCCGTCAGCCCCACCCAGGCACACCGGCGTCTTTGATGATTTTTAGAATTTTGAAACTTAGGAAACCGCAAAAATTGGGTCGCATTAGAAAATGCTTGTGTTGAAAGTTTAATCCCTGGAGTAAACAATTCGGTCGTAATGCGACCCGAGCCGTAAAGAATTCAGGATGCTACACCAATTTTTGAACAGTTCAGAAATATACGAACAGTTCAGAAGTTCCCGTTACGGACCGACCTATGCTGGTGAATAACACTTTTATCTTTTTCTAACGCATAAAAACAATGATTGCTAAAAGAACCCGAATGATTTAGGGCTACAATTACGAGTTTAATTACTGAAAAATCCTCCTTGAACTTCACAATTTGATGGCAAGTGAGTTGTAAAGAAAACAAGCATTATTCAAGTTAAAGAGAATGTTTTTGCCAAAACATTTTTTTGATAAGCAACTGTCACGATGTGACACCTGTCAATTGAAGAAAGAAGCATACGCTTTTGAAGAAACAGCAGTACTGGTATGACAAACACACACAAGTTAAATGATCATGCGACGATTTTCTTGTAAAAAGAAAAACAGTTAGAGATATTATGGAAAGTATTTTTTATTTCCAACGATGATTAATCTTTGAAGATTTACCTCTGTTCCGTTTTAAAATTTCACGGAAAGTCAAATTGTAAGTGAATGCAAATATGTGTTTTGGAGTTGTCAGTCTGCTTGTTTGTTTTCTGTAATGGCGTGTGTAAATCGGTTTTGCTTCCTCCGAAAAGCTGAAGTCAATGAGACTTTTTCTACCTAGACACAAAGAGATTTAATGCGACTTTTATTCATCGAATTCCTGCGTTTCTGCCGTGAAATTTACAACGAAAGTGTATTTTAGGATTTTGAACTGGTGCTGAATAAAATTCTTTCTTAGCCTAAACTTATAAATTCGTTTGTATCTGGTGCATGTCAAACCCATTTGCAGCTTAAAGGTCAAACAGGGATTATCACTTACTAAATTGGCTTGCCATTAAGCCTTATGATCGCCTTTGTATGAAATTGTTTCTTTTGTTGTTGTCGTTTTACTAGTCCACGTTTCACTAGTCCGCGTTTTACTAGTCCGCGTTTTACTAGTCCGCGTTTTACTAGTCCACGTTTTTCTAGTCCGCGTTTTACTAGTCCGCGTTTTACTAGTCCATGTCTTACTAGTCCGCGCTTTACTAGTCCGCGTTTTACTAGTCCAGTCCAGTCCAGTCCACGAAATACCATATGCCGATTTCATGTGGCTTTTGCTGAGTAGCAGCATTCATAGGAGCTCCTCTCATACCATATGGAAATAACTATTTTCAATACACTCTTAGGACTGTAACGAATTTTAAGTTTCAGTGAGAGCGATATGCATGGGGTAACGCGATATTTTGCAGCGTTTTTGATTTGCAATTGTTCATGTAACACCGTGTAGGATGGGTGTGCTTCCGCTTCGCCTTGATAAAAATATGTTCCATTTTTCTTCGAGATTCACATTTATTACTAAAGCATGGTATTACTTACCTTCTATCAAATTTAATCTTGGCGTGTCATCTAAAGTGGAGGTAAATTATAATCAAAGAAACTAAGCTTGCAGTGTGTTTCCTTTCCGAGTTCTGAAATTTAAAGAAAACGACAAAACTTAATACGTTCAACATGTCGATGAGTTCAGGTTACAGAAGTTATTTTCAAACAGCGTCCTTATATTCCAGTATGAAAGGCAAAATATATCCACGAATAAACAGTTTAAATTGAGCCGACATTTCGTTGATCAAACGATCGAACAACTCGACGATCAGCAACATCAACATGCTCACGCCACGCATGCGCAGATGTTTTTCGTCCCTGTCGCTCCAGCTGATATGCACGAGGAGAAAATATGGCCTCGGAGGAAGCACACGGAAGTACCGATGGTGAGAACAGAAAGAGACGGCTTTCACGATACTTACCTTTTGAGGCGATTGAAATTCCCAAGTGGGGTAAAAAAGAAGATATTTCAATCGAGGAGATGATAGCAGAAATACTGAGTCATGTTAAAAAGTGGGAAGAAATGAAAGATAGATACGACGAAAAGTTAATTAACAAAGTCCAAAAGGAGTTTCTTGTCGAATTTATTTTCCATGTGAACATGGAGGAGGAAAGTGGTTTTTCAACGTTTGAAGAAACTGATGAATTTTTAACACATTTTTACGCACGAGGCGGTAATTCGCAACGCCGTCTCTCGATGAGAGAACAAGAAACTCTGAACTTAGGGAACGCTTACGAACATTTGTTAGCAAGAATCAATGGTGAAGAAGAACTGAGTGATTACGGCCTTATGGAAGTCAATTTACTCAGAGAAACGCATGAAAAGCTTATGAAAGACATTGAAATTCCAGAAGGCTACACAAAACCAGGAATATTCAGCAACCGCTCTCGGAAAACTGAATACAAAGGAGAAGAATACGAGTATCAAAAACCAGAGGACATGGAAAGTGCAGTGTATAAGTTGTTAGACCAATGCAATATTATGTTCGATCATTGTATCAAAGGTGGCGTCGAGGATTCTGACGACTTGTACTGTTTGTTCAAAACCTGTGCCTGGTTTCTTTTTGAATTTTTAGATCTACATCCATTCTCAGATGGGAATGGAAGACTTTGTCGTATTCTTTGCAGCTACATGCTTTCAAAGTTTACTCCTTTTCCAACACCGATGTACAACGTGTGGACAAATTCATGTAAAGAAAACTACAAAGATGCACTTGTTGCTGCACGGAAGTCTGACGACAGGCATCCTTGTGCTCTGACAACAATGATAATAGAGTGCAGTTACCAGGGTTGGAAAAAATTCAAAGATGCCATTGAAAAAAAAGGACACATCAGCACATAATTAAGTGCATTGACTCCATTGAAATAGTACGAGTACAGATAAAGAGCTGCTGTCTTATAAGATATTTAGAATTGCTAAATGATGTGTCAATTTCACCATATCATTCACACTTGGAAATTCAGAAAATTGTGAAAACCAGAAACATTGTTTAGAATGTTGTGGTATTTTATGGAGAAGAAGTTAATTTACCTCAGAAAACTAGACTGCACACCTTGATCGTAATTAATTCTTCATTTTGAAGTTTACTGAGTGAGCATTTCTTGAACTTTATTGTATTTGGTCGGTACGCAAGTGACCTGTCTCAATTAGATCAAAGTGTTCATGGTTTATCTGAGGCCTAAAGGGGTCAAAGTCAAGCCAAAGGGAGTTTGGAATCTCTATCACTTTAATTTATTTTTGGTTATTAACGAATTGACAAATTCTTAAGGGTGTGAAAGAATCTTGTCTCATCTTCCTTCCCTTTGAAAGGGAGGAGAAGTTCCAATGTCAGTTATCCACCTAGCTGTGCCCTTTGGGTCATAACCAAGTACCTGAAGGCTGTTGCATCTGGGAAGCCGAGCTCTTGGAGGTCTTTATTAAAGTAAAGTTTTTCAAGTAGCCCAAAGATAAAAATTAAGTTGCTGAAAGCACACATGATCTGCTAGAGCACAGTCTTGCTTCAAGCCAAAGAAAACATCATAATAAATTATCCTAGTCCCTATGTGTTGCATAAGGGAATTGAAAGTTTGAAATTGTTATGATTAAAATGGTTTTTGATAACTTTTATGCCTAATACATATATGTCAATTTTTATCTTAAATTGTGGTCTTTTAGAGATTTTTTCTATTTGGTACAAAAAAAATTTTCGAGTACGAAAATGATGGTCACTTATTTTACCAACTAAAAGCAAAGGAAACACCTTAAAACCAGAAAAATGTGTTAATGTAACTATTCATTCCACTCCACACAAAGGCAGGATTATTTCTTTTTTGTTCACTTCATGATCAAATAGTTGCAATTTTATGGAACATTATATAAATATTATATGAAATAATTATGGAATTAAGTCATAATGCAGAACATTTAAGAAAGGACTTTTACTTTAAGTAGAGGAAAGAGAATTTGGTGCTTGCAATTAGGTTCAATTTGTACAGACCTCTTAAGCTGGTATGTTTTGTTTACACATTTCAGGTCCTGTGATGATACAATAGAGAACTGTTTCTTTCAAAGTTCTCCCCATTCACATGCACATGTGTGCATAATTTTCAAAACATAAAGCTGGGAATTTCCTGAGACCTGAAATGGGTCAACTGAACATACCAGCGAAGAGGTCAATTAAATTTTCCCTTCCAGTATGTGAGAGATTGTTAACTTGTCTCTGCTTTCATCTACAACAGAAGTAAAATATTTAATTGATGATGTAAAAGGTATTATTGGGTATTATTAAAACTGGATCAATGGATAATGCAATTCAAGACTTCTTATTGGCTTAGCCATTATGGTATTTGAGCCCATATACCATAATCTACAAATAATATTATGGTAAGCGTACGCATCAGCTTAAAATTAAAAGGGAGCTAAAAATTTAAGATTTGGTAAGATTACTTTGTCTAATATCTTGGGGGCGTTTTTAATAAAACAATTATTCCACTCGTGCTTGTTGGATATGAGATGATTATAGCCAACTCAGTGCTACGTGCCTCGTTGGCCATCTATCATCTCATATCCAACGCTCACTCATGGAATAATTGTTAATTATTTGAGTGTGGGTTACAGATATTTACAAACTGTTTTTACTGAGAATAGCAACACCCTTTGTCCTTTTGTGAAACCTTTAGAGATAACCTTGCAAAAGAGTATGTCAATTTCACTCTTGCTTAGCAATGTGTTTCATGCTAACATGGCAGTGAAACCCTTTAAGACAGTCATTTTTGAGTAGCAGAATCGGAACAAGGATGTCAAAGAACAAGTGCACAAGTGACCCAAAATTAATGGAAAAAATTGTTTAGCCACTAGAACATTAAATTCATGATAAAATTAGGAAAGTTAAATAATCAGATCTTTGAAGTTTTTTAAGTGCATTGTTATTATCGTGTCTTTCACATCTGTTTTCTGACAACTTAAAGGAAATAATACAAATATTGTTGGAAAATTTTGATAACATAAATCAAATGTGAAGCATATTACTTCCTTTTCATTCCTACAAGTATGTTAATACTACTTTTACAAGTGCCAGCTACATCTCTCCACATATTTTTTAAGGAAAACCTTGTACTCATATATACTCTAAAGAGAAAATTCAACTGACTTCCACAACAACTGGGTGTGGTGATATTCTATGAAGCCTGTGGCAAATTGCAGTTGTTGATGCTTGTAATTATTAGGGTACAGTTAAAAACTCTCCTTTATCCTAAACCACTTATCATGGGGCAAAGTCATGTGTTTTTGGACAAGGAGAATTGTTGAGGACATAATTAACAGTGAGAATCTTTGTTGGTGTTTAGGACTTTGGCAGAGAAAATGGTCCAGTAGGCATGTAGCTTTATGTGGGAGTCCCTGTTAATATGCCACACTAATCAGGAAGTTTTTAGCTTTGTTAGTACAACTGGAGAGTTTTACCTTACTCTTAGAGGTATTTTCATAGTTTCTTACTGTTTATTTGAGTGACTGCTCCTCCTTGATGATGATGTCCCCAGCCTGCCATCCTTTGAAGATGGCCTGGGCGGGGAGGCTGATCGTCCTAAGGGTGGTGGAGTGCTTGTTCTTGGCCTTGAGTCAGGAGTGCGAGGGATCTTTGGTCTTGAAGCAAATGGGGATTCAGATGAAGATCTACCAGCTGGATGCTCAACCACTCGAGGAGGTGGCCTTGAACTTCTATCAGTAGGGGTAGGGTTTGTTCCTTGCCTGGTACTTGAAGGCCTTTCCTCTGCTGCTCCATTAGTTGTTGCTCTTGAGCCATGCCTTGATTTAGATGATGTTGTTGGCCTGCTCTGTTGTTCAGATTTTGGTTGTATTGTTGACGTTACTGGTCGAGGAGTATTGTCCTGCATAGCATCTGTTACTCTTGCCCCAGGAGTGGTGGGTCTTGTAAGAGGGTGATTAGGGTCGAGTGGAACTGGAAACTTTTTCTTGTTCTTTGGCTGTTGAAATGGATTAGTATTTGGCACTGCATAACATGTGGTGAGTAACTCCACACCAAACAGTTCTCCTTCATTGGGTTCAAGAATTTCTTGCTTATCCAGCTCAGCATCAATAGCATCTCCCTCGTCGTCATCATCTTCCTCATCTTCATCATCTGACTCCGGGTCATTTGTGGCAGATGGATCATCAGTGTTAAGTTGTTTGATGATAAACTGGATCTGTCTGGTCATATCAGGGTTGTCATCTTTCAGGAAACACTCAAGGATCTCCTCCATTCCTTGTGCTCTTGCTTCCTCTTTCACAGCAGGAAGAGCCAGGATACTATACAAGGCACCATTCACATATGGACGTATCTCTTGGTTCTCATGCCCCAGGAGATCACTCAAAACTCGCAGAATTTGAGAAGCATCTTTGATACACTTCCTCTTTCCCCCAGAGCGTAGACAAAGGTTCATGAGTAAAGCAACTGAATACTCCAGCGTGTAGTCTGATAGATTGTCATGGTCCATCAACAACTGTGATAACCACTGAATCACCTCACCATTAATCATAATAGACTGCATTTGCCGTCGTAGGCTAAGCTTCTGCAAGGTTCCCAGGATATTTTCACTGGTGAGGGATGTTTTTGATTCCTCCTTTAGGGTTGAAAGTAAGGCATGCACAATGGATTGGTTCTGTGCTAAATAAGAGCGGCCTGCCGAAAGAGATGCAAAGGCATTGAACAACCTGGCCAAGTACTGTCTAACAACTTCATTTGGAGAATTCAGAAGGTCTAATATCCCACTTCTCATGTAACTGTCTAGAGAGCAGCCAAGCAAATCATGGATGATGTATGCATCGACAATGCTGTCTCGCTGTTCACTGGTAGCTGCTTGTGTTAAATTCCACCTTAACGCCTGTAACAGAAATGCTTTCTTCCTTTCAGGCAGAGAAAGCAGGTCCATCTTTATTTTTTCATAGTCAAGAGTTGGTTTGTACAGAACATCTACGCTTGCCGACAGACTAGGAAGTCCATCATTAACAACTGATGCCCTTAACATTGAACTAGCAGTTCCTGGCTTGCTAACATCTAAAGACTCTCCAACTGAGGGAGCAAAGAGCCTCATGCAAATATCTTGCAGGTATTCTGGTGTCACCATTTTTCCACGGACAGCGTTCTCCAGCGAGTCCACCAATTCAGCAGCAACACCTATGAGCTTGTGGTAATCACCCTGTATTTTAAGATAACTTTTCTCAAATTGTGCAAACCTCTGTTCCCTCGCTGTCAGCTGAAGTTGTAGTTTCTTGAGTTGTTCATTATGCAGTTTCCTTTCTTTCTCCATCTCTGTGGAATTCCTCATGAACAAAGTAAAGAGCTGTGGCTTTTCCTCTGCCTTAAGAGTTGCCACAAGAAATGCTTGCACATCTCTCTTAAGATCAGAACACCAAGAACTGGCAAACAGTGGTTTAAAAGATGGATGTGATGTAGGGTCAGGAATAAATGGCAATGCATAATATGGAAGGAACTCTGTTGTCTGGCTCAAAGCAGCTCCTTTAGTTTCGAGATAAGACTTGAAAATTTGCATCGATCGCTCCAATTCTTGCTTGTTGTGGTTACCATGGATAATAGGATAGAGTGCAAAGTAAATATTTATGTTGAAAACCAGCTTCTGGCAGACACGATCAGTTTCTTGAACATTCTCAGGGATACAATCCTCCCATATTCTGAAAAACTCAGTATATCTTCCATCAGAAAGATCTGACAACAGTTTCTCCTGAATTTCAGTTTTCTGTGAGTCATTCCTTGGCGTAATGACCTGATTTAATTGTTTTCCCAGCGAATTTAACTCATCTTCATATGCAGACGATGTCCTCGAATATCCAAGATAATCCAAATATTCTTTGACAATGGAATTAAGATCAGCTTCGTTTGCTAAAACTGCATCCATTTTCTATAAGATTACTTTTTCTGAAAGGTGAAAAACAGTCACACTTGAGAGAAATGAAAAAACTACATGGCTGGCATGGTCGATACATTCGCCATTCAAGATGGCCGCCAGATTCGTCGAATGAATTGTTGCTATGATGGTGCTGACCAAAAGTATAGCGGTCCCTGAAAGCTGTCTTCTGCTCTCTTCTAGTGTACTGTTCCTGTTTACCAACTTCTGCTCTATAAATTTGAGGACGAAGGGTTATCATTCTAACAGCGAAGGAGGAAATTCAAAAGTCAAATGCTCTGCAGAGTATACCAGAAACTGCAGTCCGTAGTATCAGCTTACGTCAATCGCATGCAACCCTCTTCAACACTTCTGGGAGAAGACATCTTGAAACTAGGGAGAAAGGAAACCTGGGAGACAGAATGGAGCGATGGAAGTCCGGCTTGGCACCGAAAATATGTCAGTCCCATGCTGATAAAACATCACGATGAATTCACTTCAGGCCGGACAAATCGCAGGATTCTCGTTCCACTTTGTGGAAAGTCGCTGGACATGATTTGGTTAGCAGATCAAGGCCATACCGTTGTTGGTGTGGAAATGATCCGAAAAGCAATCAAAACGTTCTTTGAGGAGAACAAATTGCTTTACGACGTTAACACAGCACAGACTTCAGCCGGGAGTATTGTCAACTTATTCAAGGCCAAGAACAAGGACATTACACTTATCGAATGCAGCATATTTGATCTGTCACGTGATGTTTATCACAACAAGTTTGATTGCATTTGGGATCGCGGAGCATGTACCGTGATCACTATGATGGACGAGGCCCGTCTCAAACGGTACGTGGACGTCTTATTGTCATCTTTGCAACCTGATGGACGATATTTTCTAATGACTTTTCGCCATGAATCGGGCAAGAATTCGAACGAAGGCAAGTGGGTCAGTCATCTTCCGGAAGATAAACTGATTGAGTTGTGCGGTGATAATTGTAAAGTGGAATTAGTTGAACAGGATGACATAAAAAACGATTCAGCCCTTTTAGAGGCGTATGCATCAGCTCCTCAGCATTCAATATTTTATTATTTTGTGACCTTTAAGTGACATTTTCGCTCGTGAGGCGCGAGCGGTTCTCAAACGCTCACGCAACACCGCACAAAAGTGTAAAATCAGGAACTGGACTCGAGACACTGAAGTCTTAGAAAAGGAATGTCTCTTAACTTATTAAAGAGTTTTATTAAGTCTAATGTATGTTTACCCTAGTCTTGGGGCTGAGAAGTAGCTTTTACGTTTCAGTCGGATAAGTTTTGGAGTTTTAATCCACAGTCGTAAGGCAAAGGACTCACGACGTCCTAAAGGTGATATTTTTGTAACGCGGATCGTGAAACACGCCTCTATGATATTAATTGGTGAAATTTGCTTGTGATTTGCGCTGGCGATAGAATTCATGACTATACTATCGGCATACAGAATGGGTATTGGCGAGGAGTTGGCGCGGTGTTTTCGCCGCTCCAAAGACTAAACAGAGAGCTAATTGCAATAGAGACGTTTCAGAAAAATTTAGATTGAAATATTAACTTCTCTCTAAATGTTACGACTAATTCCAGAAAAGAAGTTGTGTGTCTGCTATTAGTAAGTTTTTAGGGAAAATGGTTATCTTTTGTAACAGATTTCGATAAAACAAAAAACTGCATATGGAGCCGGAAGTTTTTTCAAACATTGCACCTGAAAATGCTTACTTGTTAACATTGTACGTGGAAATTTGCCTTTAGAAAAAAGGGGCCTCAAGCAGTTCTTATGATCTGAGAAGAAATCATACATCAAAACTTTTGTAAAACATACATTCTTTGCTATGAAAAAACTTAGAATCGTTTGCGACCAAAAGAATTAATATGAACTGCATGCGCATTATTTCCTTTCTTCATTATTAAAAATGTCTTGATTTCTTGTGAGCCACTTCAACTCTAAGGACTCGTCGTCTACGTCACTTTTTTTTAATTTGTTTTCACCATGAACTTGTCTTGAACGTGTTACAAACGGGTTGACCAGCCGCTTATCTTGGAAGTAACATCACGATCTTACAAAAAGCCATTAGAAGAAGAAAAATATATACCAAGCCTAGGGGTTTAATTAATTCAATAGCTGTTAGTTGCCAAAACCCGACGTCAGTTCACTGAAGAATGTACTTCTCACGAAAAGACCAAGAAATCATAGTCTCTTGACCAGACTCACTGAAACCCTTTCGAAACTTTTCCGAAAATGCGGTTCATATACTCTCATTTTTGTGCATGGGCCTATTAGCACAAATTCAATTGACCCTGCGGAAAAGACCCCATAAGAGATTCTTTCAATCACAGGCAAGGGAAAAGTGTCCAAGATATGACTTGATCCGAAAAGTTCTGACCCTGAACAATGCAGGGCTGTTTACAACATTTCCAATGAGATCGCTCTTATATTTTTCGAAGATAATTGTTGTGATGCCACGGATCTCATGACTTTGCTTAACCATTTCAACATAGCAACATAAAACATAAGGCGATAAACGTACGTGATTTGAAAGATCAATTATTTTTTTGAAAGAAAAGCGTCTGAAACGCGCGGCACTAGTACTGCGAGCGGGTCACAGAGTAGGCTGTTTAATTTATTAAAACTGACGATTAATTTGTTTCCCAAAATACTATGGCAAAAGATTTTCTTTAGACAACCCATCCAAAGTTACGAGCATTTGAGAACAATCAGGTTTCGACTCCGAATAAAGCTTCTTCACACACAAGAGATCGATGGAAGTCAGAGTGAAACATGAAGAGTAGAACAGATTGCCTAGAGATCAAAATTTAGCCAGTTTTCATAAATCAGATACATTTGATCAAATCCCGAACCGCTACTGCCTAAGGCACCGCTAGTTCCTTCAATCTTCGATTCCTCAGTTTGTTCCTCCGCGAGCTCTAAGGGTAATATATTTGAAATTCAATCGCAGCGTTACTCAACAAACTTACTGGACCGTCATATGTAAACAACTCTTAAGAAATTCAAATTCGGACTTTGTGAATCCCCTCTGGGCTTTCGGAACGTACGGTTAGCAAATAGAACGTTTCATCTACGGCAAGTTGTGTTACTTTGGAGGGTCTTCGCCGGCCTCGAAAAGGCCAAACGCTTAGAATAATAATATAAATTCTAGGAGAACATCTTTGTTAATAGGCTAAGTAAGAGAATTAGATGCGGTTCATATACTCTTAAGCGAAGTTATCTTTTCAAATAAAAAAAGGGGAGTGTTGTGTGTTCAAGCTTTAGGGAACTCAATGATTAACTGAAACCGACACCACAGAATTTATGACAGTGTAAATTGGCCGCCGCAAGAGTTCCTTACGCTGACGTTTCGAGCGTTAGCCCTTCGTCACTCACTTTGAAACCCTAAAATAATCTTGTTATACTCCTCCACCGACGCAGCGCCAAAGTTTCTTTAGAAACTTACCCTCTTAGACAGTTGACATAAGCGTATACATCTTTTGTTTGCGGCTCAAACGAAACGAAACGACGAAGATGAAAGAGTTATACCGGATAATGCTGCAGTGAGAAACGGTGAGATCTGTGAAAAATTTCTCCTTAATTATGACTGAATGATTTTTTTTTCTTAGTTTGTCTAAAGAGAGAGCGAAAAGAGAGCAAAAGGAAGTTAACTAAGAATACTCCAAAATGATGGACGATCCAATTAAGAAATATCCTAAACGGTCCAATTCTTGTTATTCTGGTATTTTGATACACATTGTGATTCACTTATCAGTTATTACTCATACGTCCGTTTTCGGTGTAAAACCTTTCTAGACGCATAAAACTGAACAAAGCCTTAAAACACTACATCTAAATTTTTGAATAGTTCTCCTAAGAAATCCGAACTTATCTATGAGTCACATCCGTATACTCAATACCGACGGGACCCGAACTGCGTTAATTTATTTTTTTACTTATCCACATAATTTACGAACGTGTTCCAAACGTGTTTCTGACAATTAGATATCGACAAACTATGGGGCTGAAGACACTAATAAAGGGGGTTTCCAAACATTTATCAGTCATTTCAAGGACTGATATCACAATCCACACAGGTGTTGCCAAAGTTCATTTTCGGTTTCTCTGGTAAGTTTACTGTGCCGAAGACTCAATGGGAGTATTTAGCTAGCTTTTGATCTACTTCATCCTTCCTGAGGCACCTGATGAACTTACGCTTTTTTTTTAGATTGCTATGGCTGAAAAGAGGTTTGTCAAGTTGCTGTTATTGATGATGCTCTTCGAGCTCCTAATTTTTCCTGCCGATGTGGCATCGTTGAGGCGGAGGCGCCGCCGCCCTGTCTGTAGTTCACAAAAACCTGCAGGCGCCAGATGGGTTAACAACTGGCAAGGAAGTTTCAGTTTCCAATGTAGCGGTAAGCAGATTTAATTTCAATTTCAAATGTTTTACGATCCTTTTGCTTTGAAAGATCTAGCTAACCTCCTTCTAATAGTTTTATTTGAAATACTTTCAAAACTTTGCGGTTTTGTACTTGCCAACACGAAATCGTTCATTGTATCTGTATCATCCCTTTCAAGTGCGCAGGCAAAGAATTTCTACAAAAAGCTTCCCTCTCATGCTCAGCACGTACTCAAGGCACCTCTATACTGCATAGCTCTGTGACTTCTATATCCTTTCTGTTTGTTTTTATAATATCAGAACTAAAAATAATTGATTTAGGACAATTAATCAAAGCCTATTTCGTTGGTCTTTTAGCCGGAAAATCCGTGCAACTCTGGAAAAGTATACACCGCAACTGCAAACAAGACCGTATTCACAGTTTTAACTGTAAATATGGTCCCGTCCGTTACAAAAGCTGTGACTGCACCTGGCAAAATTACGCGAACAGCTACGATAAGCCGTTGGTCTTCAAGTGTCCTAACAATGGCTTTATAACAGGAATCCGCAGTTTTTACAGCACTTCTTACCAAGATCGCAAGTGAGTCACTCCATGACTTCGGGCACTAACTGGCTTCTCGACCAAATTGATCAAATAATAAAAATCACAAGGGGTTAATGGGAAACACGAAATAACTATCAAATTGCCTGAAGAACGGGAAAACGTAGGTGACTAGTGTTACCAGTTGTACTCTTAACATATTCAGAGGTTGACACAAGTGTTCTGTTCAATCACAAGCTAAACAAACTAAATGGGTGCGATCCCGGATCACTTTCGACATCCGTTAAACAACAAGTTCCGCGACGAAAGCTAGTCTAAGTTATGCGCGTATATGTGTTTGCCATGTCATTCTCTGACACAAGATTGCGCGTTTTAAAAACAATCAATCAAAAATGCCGAGCAGCGTTTGAAGTGGAGCCAAAGCTTTACTTGAGGCCAAATGAGAGAGTGGCCATTTCATCCTAGAATAGAATATTAAGGATATGTCGACCCCTGACAGTACAGATAAATTCAAGCTTTGAAATTGGTCCTTCATTTTAACTAGGAATCGTACTTATCTAACCCACGTATCTCTAGGTTTCGCTTCCGCTGTTGCCATATTAAAAAATACAGGCCAAACAAATGTAAGATAACTTCACTGCGAAACTTCTGGGACCGGAATCTAAACTACAGAGTTCCTCACAATTATTACTTGGTGGGAGCCTTCAGTGATCATGACAATCGCTATCAGTAAGTATATATAACATCCTGAAGCTTTTGCTGTGACTAGAAACTATTAAGCCTGCAATAACCACGCTTGCAGCATAAAGCGACAGGTTTTACTTGCGTTTGAATCGTCAGTTGTAGCCACAAATTATTTTTGGTGAATATCTTCAGGTAAGCTTTTGGAACTACGTCGAGATTCGATTTTGGAAGTCAGTGCAAACTAAGCTGGCTATTGGGGAAATATTTTTTCGCTGGCCACAACTCTACAGCCTCAAATTTTTAAACTGAGAAAGCAATGGATACCTCGCCATCGTAACTAAATGAAGAATTTTTTGGTGTCTTAAATTTTTCGGACTTTTTAATTCCATGATTGGCAACGAAAAGCATTTACTTCATGCTTCATCGGCGTAATTTTTTTATGAAAGAAGCTTAGTATTGCAGATAAAGCATTCTGTATATTTGATCAGGTGTAAAAGCGCTTCAAAGCACTTGAAATATATTAATGACATATCTCGCCATTTATTTTTCAGGGATCGTCGCTGGCAGTTCGAGATTTGTCAATTCGGAAGGTGCCGCTAAAGATCGCACTGAACAACTGAGCGATTGACACCGAGTGGAAACATTTAATGAAGGGCGCTAAAATCAGATTAGTTTTGCATGTTTTGAGAATAAAAATTAAGAGAAGGGATGATTAATACAGCAACTTTTATTTGAGCTGACACATACGAGCTCAAGACAGTAAATCAAATTGTAACAAAGGGAACAGAATAAAGATGTTTTGATATTAATCTTAGTGTATGCTTGGGACAATAACATAATAAAAATGCTTGCTTTAAAAAACGATGGTCTCGTTTCCTTTTCTTTTACTGGCAAATCGAGTAAGAAGATAATTAAAATAATCGAGAAGTGCGGAAGAAGTATCCGGAGAAGAAGTAAAATTTCCTCCTTTCTGTAAAGGAATAGTTAGAAGCAAGCGATTAGGTCTCTTGTTAGAATCGAAGCAATATCAATTTCCAAGAAATATGAAAACTGTTTGATATTAGATGGATGATCTGCTAGAGAAGTGCTATGAACTATGATCTCGGTTTCGAGATAAACTCGATTGAAGGCTTTTGACTTCAATTCAGCAATGAAGTGACAAATCTAAGGAATTGAAAAAAAGCGATACGAAAACGTTTGGCTGAAAATTCCCGGTGTTATGACAGGGATACAGATCATCAAAAAATCAATAAAAGTCAGCATTTTGTCTCATACTTTTTCTTTCAGGGATAGAAGTTGTTTTTAGAGAATACCATCCTCAGTTCTTATCATTCTCAAAACTCAAACAAATGAGACGATGAAATTTAAAAAAGAATGACTGAGGGAAAGGCCAGGACAGATTCAGATAGTACACTTTCGAAACAGATATCAACACAGAAACATATTCTACTCAAGCGTTTGACCGGAAAATATTTTGTTTGATCCTTAATTAATCACCAGAGCAGTACAAGAGAGTGTAAATGGGCGCAGTGCATAATCTCACCTGTAAGCTGAATTGTGTAGTAGAAGTTGAAGAGTTCACTTCTGCGGTGTTAAAACATAGGGTTGCAGGCAATTTGTGGGTGCAATCTGTAGTGTAACAAAAGTTTTCTCGTTTAACAAAGGTTTGATTATACTGAAACATAAAATCGCAATTTGACTCAAAGAACATTCTACAATAAGCTAGATTTTTCAAATCTTTCAAAGAGTAAAAAAAAGAAAAAAGCCTCTGTCGAAAATACGAGGTGTACTTCAAAACTAGAAGTTAGTGTGTCCTCAAAAAATTGGCTCGTGTCTTTTAAGGACCTGACTGCTCCAGTATTTAACTTCAATAAACCTAATTTTTCAACCTTTTGACAATATTATCTACAATTTTTGTTTCCATTATAATTTCCACGGGCACCGTAAAAAACCAACATGCCATCCCAACAAACACAACAAATAGATTTGGATAATTGAACTGGTGGATTTCCGTTTTTCTCTTGAATAAAATTTTTAGTAATTTCTCTCGAATACAATTTAGTAACATGATAAGTCTCAAGAGAATTAACTGAAAATTCACCAGAAGGCGAGAGGCTATTACCGTAAATCCTCTAATAATCCTTTAATAAGGAGGGCTTATTTATTTCAGATACTTTTGTGTTGAGTGTGTTACAGACGGGTTGACCAGCCGCCTATCTGGGAAGTAACATTATAATCTTACAAATGAGGCATTAGAGGAAGAAAAAAATATACCATATCGAAATATGTTACTCCGATGCCACAGATCTATCTTGCAATGTTGCTCAATCATTACAACATTGTAACATAAAACATAAGGCCCTGTTTGCACTATACCGAAAAACTTGGTTGGGTATTTGCAAAATAATTGAAAATTTATAGCGACGAATTTCTTGTTTTCGTAATGCGTTTGCACTTGAGACGTGCGAATAATTTGTGTAACCACAAATGTCAATCAATCGAAATAGATACAGAAATTTCGTGACAGTGCGTTTTTTTTTTTTTTATGTCGTTTCTGGTAGAGGACTAATCGCAAAACAAAATATCCCCGTGAAATATTTTAATCGCCCTTCCTTGCTGTTTTCTTGCCACGCAAAATTCTGATTGTGGCTAGTCAACAATTACTTCTGGTTTTGTTGGGAAGGATTCGGCTTTTACGAATCATGGAGACTGAAACTCGGCTGTTCAACAGACCTCGAAGCCCCCCTCAACCTGTAGAATCCTGGTTTCAGGAAATCTTAACTTCCCTGAAGTCTTTTTCCATACACATTTGAAATTGGGGAGAGAGTCAATCGACAACTTACTAAAGCTACATTCAATTACGAAATTTGATGACTAGTTGAAGGGTATCTGTCAAGGAACAATAGATGTTTTCGCCCGGCCAAAAACACTTGTAGGCCTCCGAATCCAGTTGATGGCATCTTTGAAGTTTGGTGGCACTTAAGAAAATTTTGGTTGGTCAACAAAATCGTTCGCATTGAAAATGGTTCCGCATTGACAGAGTTTTTGGAAAACAAAAAAATTTCGCGCAGTGCGAACAGGCCCTAAGGCGATAAACGTGATTTGAAATATCAATTATTTTTTTGGAAGAAAAGCGTCTGAAACGCGCGCGGCACTAATGCTGCGAGCGAGTCACAAAGTAGACTGTTTAATTAATTAAAAATGACGATTTATTTGATTCCCAAAATACAATGACGAAAGATCTTCAATAGACAACCCACGCAAAGTTATGAGCATTTGAGAACAATCAGGTTTCGACTCCAAATAAAGTTTGTTGACACACAAGAGATCGAGATCAGAGTGACACATGAAGATCAAAATTTTAGCCAGTTTTCATATATCACATACATTTGATCATAAAATTAACAAGTGATAAATCACGAACCGCTGCTGCCAAATTAAAGGCACCGCTAGTTCCTTCACTCTTCGATACTCTAGTTTGTTCCTCCACAAGCTCGAAGGGTGCTATATTTGAAATTCCATCGCAGCGTTACTCAACAAACTTACTGGACCGTCATAAGTAAACAAGTCTAAAGAAATTCAAATTAGAACTTTGTGAATCCCTTCTGAGCTTTCTGAATGTACGATTAGTAAATACAACGTTTCATCGACGGCAAGTTGTCCTACTTTGAGGTCTTCGCCTCGAAAAGGCCACACGCTTAGAATGATAATGTAAATTCTAGGAGAACATAATTGTCACTAACTTGAAGCTAAGTAAGGGAGTGCGGTTCATATACTCTTGAGCTAAGTTATTTTATTAAATGTAAAAAAAAGGTGAGTGTCGTGTATTCAAGCTTTAGGGAATTCAATTGATTAACTGAAACCAACTCAACAGAATTTATGACGGTGTAAATTGACTACCGCAAGAGTGTTAGCCCTTCGTCACTCACTCTGAAACCCTGAATAATCTTGTTACACTCCTCCACTCGCGGACGCACCTTGTGACAGTTGACATTGGCGTATACATCTTTTGTTTCCGGATCAAACGAAACGAAACGACGAATGGGTTAGAGCGATACCGGATAATGTTGCAGTGAGAAACGGTGAGAACAGTGAAAAATTTCTCCTTATTATGATTAACTGATGTTTTTTTTTTTTTAATTTGTCGAAAGAGAGAGCGAAGAGAGAGCAAAAGAAAGTTAACTAAGACTGTTCCAAAATGATGGACGATCCAATTAAGAAATATCCTAAACGGTCGAATTCTTGTTATTCTGGTATTTTGATACACATTGTGATTCACTCATCAGTCATTACTTATAAGTCCGTTTTCGGTGTAAAACCTTTCTAGACGCATAAAACTGAACAAAGCACTAAAACACTACATCTAAATTTTCTAATAGTTCTTCCAAGAAATCCGAACTTATCTATGATTCACACACTTATACCCAATACCGGCGGGGCTCGATTTGCGTCAATTCATTTTTTCAATTATCTAAATTGTCTACGAACGTGTCCTAAACGTGTTTCTGACAATTAGATATCGACAAACTATGGGGCCGAAGACACTCATGATCAAGTGGGTTTCCAAACTGAATTTATCATTCATTTCAAGGATTGATATCACAATCCACACAGGTGTTGCCAAAGTTCATTTTCGGTTTCTCTGGTAAGTTTTCTGTGCTGAAGACTGACGGCGAGTATTTAGTTAGCTTTTGATCTACTTCGTCCTTCAGACACCTGATGACATTATGCATAATACGCTTTTTTTTTAGATTGCTATGGCTGACAAGAGGTTTGTCAAGTTGCTGTTATTGATGATGCTCTTCGAGCTCCTAATTTTTCCTGCCGATGTGGCATCGTACAGGCGGAGGCGGAGGCGCTGGTGGTGTAGTTCACAGAGACCTGCATTCGTCAGATGGGTTAACAAATGGCAACAAAATTTCAAATTCGAATGTAATCAAAACGGTAGGCAGATTTTATTTCAATTTCAAATGTTTTACGATCCTTTCCCCATGAAAGATCTAGCTAGGCTCCTTCTACTAGTTTTAATTGAAATGCTTTCAAAATTTTGCGGTTTTGTACTTGCAAACATAAAATCATTCATTGTATCTGTATTATCTCTTTCAAGTGCACAAGCAAAGAATTTCTACAAAAAGCTTCCCTCTCAGGCTCAGCACGTACTGAAGGCACCTCTATACTACATAGCTCTGTGACTTCTACATCCTTTCTGTTTGTTTTTATAATATCCGAACGAAAAAAAATTCATCAGTTAGGACAATTAATCAAAGCCATTTCGTTGGTCTTTCAGGAAGATCCTTGAAACTCTGGAAAAGTATACACAGAAATTGCAAAGAAGACCGTATTCACAGTTTTAAATGTAAAGTTGGTCCCGACCCGCCTCAAAGAAGCAGTGACTGTGCCTGGGAACATTTCGCGAACAGCTACGACAGGCCGGTGGTCTTCAAGTGTCCTCACAATGGCTTTATAACAGGAATCCGCAGCGCTCATAACAAAGATCGAAGGTGAGTCGCTCAACGATTTCGGGCACTAACTGGCTTCTCGATCAAATTAATCAATTAGTAGAAATCACAAGGGATTTTTCTTTAATGGGAAACACAAAATAATAACTATCAAATTGCCTGAAGAACGGGAAAACGTAAGTGACCAGTGTTACCAGTTGTACTCTTAACATATTCAGAGATTGACACAAGTGTTCCATTCAATCACAAGCGAAACAAGCCAAATGGCTGCGATCCCGGATCGACATCCGTTAAACAACAAGTTCGGCGACGAAAGCTGGCGCGCGCGGCAAATACCCAGCCTAAGTTATGCGCGTATATTTGTTTGCGATGTCATTCTCTAACACAAGATTGCATGTTTTACAAACAATCAACAAAAAATGCCGAGCAGCGTATGAAGCGGGGCTAGAAAATGGCCATTTCATCCCAGAATAGAACATTGAAGATATATCGACCCCTGACAGTACAGATAAAGTTAAGCTTTAAAATTTAACCTTCACTCTAACTAAGAATCGCACTGATCTGACCCACGTATCTCTAGGTTCGGCTTCCGCTGTTGTCATACTGATAGATACAGGCCAAACAAATGCAAGATAGCTCCACTGCAAAACAAGTGAGGCCAGAAACTAAAGTACAAACTTCCGCGCAACTATCACCTGATGGGAGCCTTCAGTGATCATGATAATCATTATCAGTAAGTACATGTAACATTCTGAAGTTTACACTGACTAGAAAATAACAACCTAGCAATGACCACGAGTGCAGCATAAAGCCACAGGTGTTACTTGCGTTTGAATCATCAGTTGAAGCCACAAATTATTTTTGGTGAATATTTTCAGGTATGCTTTTGGAAAAAACGTCGAAAGATTCATTTTTGGAAGTCAGTGCAAACTTAGCTAGCTATGGGAAAACATTTTTCGCTGGCCACAGCTCTACAGCCTCGGATTTTGAAACTGAGAAAGCGATGGATTACCTCGCTATCACAACCAAAGGAAGAAATTTTTGGTGTCTTAAAATTTTCGAACATTTTAATTCATACATGCACTAAATGCTTCATCAGCGTAATTTGTTCATTAACTGAAGAAGCTTAGTATTGGAAATGAAGCATTCTGCATATTTGATCAGGTGTAAAAGCGCTTCAAAGCACTTGAAATATATTAATGACATATCTTACCATTTATATATTTTCAGGGATCGTCGCCCGCAGTTCGAGATTTGTCAATTCAGAAAGTGCCGATAAAGACCGCAAGAATGAGCGATTGACACTAAGTGGAAACATTTAATAAAGGGCGCTAAAATCAAATTAGGTTTGCAAGTTTTTAGAATAAAAAATTAAGAAAAGGGATAATTATTACAGTAACTCTTATTTAAGCTGACACAGTACGAGCTTAAGACAGTTAATTAAAGTGCAACAAAGGGAACAGAATATAGATGTTTTGGTATTAATCTTACTGTATGCTTGGGGATCAACCTCATTGCCAGGGCCTTTTCCCTTAGTTGGGGGTGGAGTTGGGGGTGGGGCGGGAAAAAGCCCTGGGAACGAGGTTGCTTGGGGATGAGATAATAAAAATGTATATGTGCACGATCGCAGTAAAGCACTATTTAAGCAATAGTGAAAATCAGACCTGAAAAAAAATCAGGCCTGTACGGGATTCGAACCACTGACCTCTGCGATACTAGTGCAGCGCTCTACCAATTGAGCTAACAAGCCAACTGGGAGCAGGCCATCAAATTAATTCGACATAAACCCGTAGATGATAAATCAAACAACAAACATATGAAATACATATATATGAACTGCGGTTATGAAACGTATATGTGCACGATCCTTCGCAGTAAAGCACTATTTAAGCAATAGTGAAAATCAGACCTGAAAAAAATTTTCACTATTGCTTGATTTTCACTATTGCTTAAATAGTGCTTTACTGCGAAGGATCGTGCACATATACGTTTCATAACCGCAGTTCATATATATGTAGTTCATATGTTTGTTGTTTGATAATAAAAATGCTTGGTTTAAGTAAACGCTGGTCTCGTTTCCTTTTCTTTTACTCCAAATCGAGTAAGAAGATAAATAAAAAAATCGAGAAGTGCTGAAGAAGTATCCGGAGAAGAAGTAAAATTTCCTCCTCTCTATAAAGAGATAGTTAGGAGCAAGCGATTACAGTCTCTAGAAGCAATATCAATTTCCGAGAAATATGAAAACTGTTTGATATTAGATGGATGGTCTGCTAGAGAAGTGCTATGAACCAGGATCTCGGTTTCGAGATAAACTCGATTGAAGGCTTTTGACTTCAGCAATGAAGTGACAAATCTAGGGAAATGAAAAAAAGCGATCTACGAAAACGTTTTGGCTGAACATTCCGGGTCTCATAGGGGACATAGATCAAAAACTCAATTAAAGTCAGCATTTTGTCTCTATTATATCCAAAGGTTTCTATAAGCGAGTGCGAGCCACGAAAACCCTCGTTCCCTTCGTTTTTTTATTCATGACGACATGAACGTCATACAAGCTTTAGAGATGCGACTGAACGGAACAAAGAAACAAACAAACAAAGTGCTATTCCTCACCCCTTCATTTTAATCCTCTCCGTCCTCAATCTATGCAGAATCGAGACAATAAAGAAAAGAATTCCGTAAAAAGGCGACTTTCATGTCTAGGCCATAACTAGCTTTTTCTTTCAGATAGAAGTTGTCTTTAGGCAATACCATCCACAGTTCTTATCATTCTAAAAACTGAAACAAATGAGTCGATGAAATGTAAAAAGAATGAGTGAGGGAAAGGCCAGGAGAGATACAGATAGTACACTTAAACTTTCGAAACAGATATCAACACAGAAACACTGATGTTCTTCACAAGTGTTGGACCGGGACAGATTTGTCTGATTCTTAGTCACCAGAGCAGTACAAGAGAGTGTAAATGGGCACAGTGCATGTTCTCACCTGTAAGCTGGATTGTGTAGTAGAAGAGTTCACTTCTGCGGTGTGAAAAAATAAGGTTTCTGGCAATTTGCGGGTGCTATCTATAGTGCAACAAAAGTTCTTTCGTTTAATAAAGGGTTGATAACACTGAAACATAAAAATGCAATTTGATTCAAAGAAAATTCTAAAATAAGCTAGATTTTTCAAATCTTCCAAACAGGGAAAAAAATTTGGTAACGTAATAAGTCTCAAGAGAATTAAATGAAAATTCGCCAGAAGGCGAGAGGCTATTACGGTAAATCCCTTAATAATACTCTAATAATGGGGACTTATTTAATTCAGGTACTTTGGGGGGGGGAGGGGGGAGGTGGCTTATTAGAGAGGGCGCTTATTGATTAAGCCCGATGTTCACTACCAGGATACAGTGGGATATGATGTACCATATTTATTCAAAAATTGTTCTCATTTTACTTTTTTTCTCAAATTTCGTCCTCGTAAAAGGAAAGGGGGAGGCTTATTAGAGGGGCGTTGCTTATGAGAGGGGGGTTGCTTGATAGAAGATTTAGGGTACTTGAGAGGCTATACTCATCATATTTGTCAGGTGGGGGGGGGGGGGGGCGAGGGGAAAATGTACATTTGGGATCCAGTGCTTAAATTTGCCTTACTCTGGTAAGCATCAGCTCGCGCGTACAGACGTACAAATGTGGTATTTAAGGAGTTTTTGATGCCTTTGTAATTTCTTTTTTTCCACGGTGACTCACCTCTGAATAGGAAAACGAATTTAGCCTATTTCATCTATTTCCATCATCCTATGTAACCCTTTGTTTTGTTTCGCTTTTTTTCCGCAGAGATCTGCAAATGCGTTACAACTTTTTGTTAACCGCTATTTTGAAAGTCTTTATTTCACCTGGACTATTAAACTTCAGAGAAAAAATTCAAGGATGAGGCCGTTGCGAGTACTAATGAAAAACACCCCTTCATAGTGTTTCTTTACATCTTCACCCAGGAAAAGAGATGAGTACCAGCGATATCTAGACGAGATTCTAGCCAGCAATTTTGAGGGCCTAATGTCCTTTATGGGTCTAGATTAGCTTGCTTTCTTTCACTATTTGATCGTCTGAATGATCGAGAGACCTCTTTAGCCTGTATGTTTTGTTTTTTTTTCAATTGGGGTCCTAGGATAATTCCCCGTGTAGTGTATTGCATTACATTGCGTTACATAGCGTTACTACTGTAATGCCATTTCCTATTACTCAATCGCGTTGCAAATCTACTTTCCTAAGTGAAAGTATTGTGAAAATTACGAGATTTGTATGGTAAATGTACTATCTTGATTACTGAATAAAAGACATATGAATTAGAGCTCTTGACCTATGATTACTCTACACCCCTTCCCCATCTGTCTTTTGTAAATTATGTCGACCTATCGATATAATTATGAGCTAAAAAGATCTACTGCCTTTGAAAAGTGTTTGGAAGAAAAATAACGTCAGCACAATTAACGACATTGATTCGAACTTTCATTTTAAAAAAGAAACAGTATTACATGTTTTAATGTTTTAAAAATGAAAGATGAATCTGTTCTTATGATTGTTAACGATTTCAAAGTAAACTGCAGAAAACCTCACGGCTGTAGCAAGACATCTGGATCATAGTAAACGCTGTACTGTCTTCTGGCACTTTAGGTTAAGTTCAGTGAAAAAATTCGCCACAAGTAATTTTACTCACTGCTTGGTTCTTCGTGCCTTCAAGGCAGTTTGCACGACTCCACGCACGGTTAAAAATTAGATTAAACGGCTAAAAACTTACTGCATTGCTCGTTTGAATTTGGAAAGTCCGTCTTAATTTCCAAATTTGCAAATTTTTGAAAAATACCCACTCGACTGAAATTCCATTTTTGGGGAATGCCTATACGTATTGTTGTATAGAATATACTAAATTAATCCAGTGTTATAGGTAACGTAAATCAAAAGGTTTATGAGAGGTTATTAAAATTTCCTTCGGATTGTTTGTAAACTCACAAAGACTACATTTTAAACACCTTCATCTTCTTCTTTTACTTTTCTGAAGGCGCGCGGAAACAAATGTTCGGCATTTTCCGCCAACTGATCCCTACGATGCCGATGAAGCGGACGGGGGATCTGAGTCCCTTCCAGATTTAGTTTGGTGACTTTACATGATGCTGTTTTTATTGCCTGACGTAGAGAGACAATACCGGCATCGGTGATCATCCGATGAGATCATCCGTCAGATCAAGTGTGGTGATTTTACAAGATGCTGTCTTTAATGCTTGACATAGACTGACAACACCGGCATCGGTGATCTGATTTCCACGCAGATAAAGTGTGGTGAGTTTACATGTTGGTGTCTGTAATGCTTGACATAGACTGACAACACCGGCATCGGTGATCTGATTTCCACGCAGATTAAGTGTGGTGAGTTTACATGTTGGTGTCTGTAATGCTTGACATAGACTGACAACACCGGCATCGGTGATCTGATTTCCACGCAGATTAAGTGTGGTGAGTTTACATGTTGGTGTCTGTAATGCTTGACATAAACTGACAACACCAGCATCGGTGAAATGAATTCTTCTCAGAGACAGGATGGCTATTTCAGTGAGAGGCAGTAGTTTCCTTATGGTGTCACTACATTCTTGATTCCACCTACGATTACTAAGGATCACCAAACTTACAATGGGGCAGTGTTTCTTTGTTAGCGCTCTTAGGATTCGTCTGAATCCAGTTTCTGTAAATAAAGGCCTGTCAATACGTAAGCGATTCGACTTGGACGGTATACTCGACTGCTGATAAGGAAGTGGATTCTTTCTACTGGATTCGTCTTCATTAACTGCACTCAGAACTTCTAACAAAAAAGACAAAGCAATGCAGTCTACATCAGACAAGGCATTAAATGCAAATCCGTCCTCAACATTACAAAATTGATTGTAATGTATCTTTACAATATGTTGTGCAAACTCTAAATCTTGATACTCAGTAAGACATTTCATTCGCAGCAGTTTCCCAGTGGGAACATGCCAAAATATCTGAATTAGTCTATAAAGCAATTCTTCCATGAAGGCACTGTCCTTTTGCTTTGATAAAATGCCGGACATAAACTGAAATACCATCTCTGTGACATCTCTTCTTGGGGGAATGTCTTTTCTCTTCACGAACCAACGAGCTGCTAAGTATTCCTGGAGGGTTAGGTGGGTGAAACAAAAATATTTTGTCGTTTCTGAAAAAGATTTCCTAAACTGAGGACCGCAATGGAGAAGACCGCTTGCTCTCAGCCTTTCAATTTCTTCTGAAGTAAACCTTTTCATTTCTTCAACAGTGAAGAGAAACTTTTTTTCTTGGAGGAATTGAGCCGCCAACTCTGATAACTTTTCAAGAGTATCTTCAGGGGAAGTTGAAGCCTTCTTGTGATGTTTTCTTAAAAACATGTTAATCACTTCAAAATAAATGTCACTTGAGTTGACTGGAAGAGCATCAGTGTTTGTAGAGTTCTCCAGAATATACTCAAAGTATGAGCACATCAGAAAACAGAGAACTGGAATGTGGGCAAAGCTGACTAGATTTTCATTCTTTGTAATGTGATCCATCACAGCATTCTTCATTTCTTCGTTTTCTCTAAAATACTTTCCAACATACTCCTTCACCTGCTGCGCGGAAAACCCTGTAATTTCGACGTATCGATCAAAGTTGATTTGACCAATTTCAATTTTGTCGGACTCGTCGGGTCTTGACGTTATCAGAACACTTGAGCCTCTCAAGAGCTTTCCTTTGATTAGCTTGGCACACAGGGCTGCTACTGGCATTTCTTCATGAGGGTTATTTGGGTACTGGTCATCCAAGTCACTAGCGATGAAATCTTGTTGTGAATACTCATCATACCCATCAATGATAATCAAGACTTCTTCAGGATGATCAACCATGTACTCAAATAAAGTTTCATCGATACTTGAGTGGACATCTAACATTGATGATTGGTTAAGGATTTCTCGCAGCGAAACGTGGTCCTTTCCCAGTAAATTCAATTGGCGGAAAGTCAACAGGTATGTGAACTTAAAATTAGGGATGCGAGGACTTGTTTGAGATTGAAACAATTTGTCGTCAGCCCAATCTCGAATCAACTTTTGGCAAAAGAGTGTTTTACCAATCCCTGCCTTCCCGGTGACAAGAACAAATTTGGGATTCGTTTCTTCGTCTGTATTGGTATTAGAAAGAAACATTTCTCGAGGATGTTTTATTGGCTTTCTACTCACATGACCGTACCGGCGGAGGTATTCCTCTCTTTCCGTGTCAAGGTCTTCAACTGGCTTCCGTCCGTGTTGCATGAGAATACTTGTGAAGATGTCACCCGTTTTCACCCTAGGCTTGGTATGGGTAGTAAGACGGTGAAATTCAGTTTGACTTTTGATTGATGCTTTCAGATCATTTGTGTACGCCTCTACAGCTAAAAACGGAAAACCGTATCAATAGCATTAGAAATGCTGAAGATGTTATTCATAAACAGATATCGGTATATTTGTTCATGTTATAATCCTGAAATGTCCCAGGACGGATCCAAACCCTGATTTAAGGAGGTAAGAAAGTGAACGTTGCTACTTACTTCATCAATTGAATGTCGTTGTGTGATTTAATTTTTTGAATGCATCATGATTGGAAAGACAGCTATACTAACTTATTAGCAGTGGTCACTGACAACAAACTTAAATGAAAAGAGCAATTGGACAAGGTGCATAGGTCATTCTATTTTCCTACTTCTTTTAAATGATAAAGAAGCATAAGGATTATTATGGTGAAGTGATCTACACTTCTAGGCTCCAATATATCATATGAAAGATCCAATCAAAATGCATTTATGATAAAGGTTATTGGATAAAAAATCATATCAATATAATCACTCATGAAATCATGTTTGCCTGTTAGCTGTATCAGAAACTTATGTCTCTTTATAATAAATTTTTCCGGCTTCCTCACTATTCTCTGTCTCACAAGGACAACGCTGAGGGAGGGGCTAAGTGGGCCACGCAGAGGGAGGGGCTATGTGGACAACGCAGAGGGAGGGGCTAACTGGACCACGCAGAGGGAAGGGCTAAGTGGGTGTCCCTCTCTTAAATTTATCATGTTTTTTTTTTAAAAAAAAGGTCATGAATTGGAACGGGTTTCCTTGACTTTGTGTTCATGATACTGCAAAGTAGTGGTCTGCGGAGCTACGACAGAAACAAGTTACCTCAATAATTACCTTCAGGTCCTATTTTCTTTACACTCTTGTCATCTTTTTTACTAATTTTTTCTTCGATTGCATCCAATCTTTCCTTGATGCTTTTCTCATCCATCACCCACTCTTTAAGAAGCTCTTTGTAGTATTCTACGAAATCAGGGTCGATGCATTCCTTTTTCAGATCATCGATTGCACTTTGGTAACCTGGCCCTCCCAGTCTCACCAGTGCGTCTTGTATGTCCTGCCAGTACTGATTGAACGTTTTTTCATCAACTGAAGCCTCGCTTGCATGACCATAAACGGTGTTTCTGTAGCTCTTGATGCGTACAATATCTGCCTCAGGGGTTGTGTCCGCTGCAGGAGGAAGTGTATCCCAGCCGGTAAGTGGTGGAACAAGACCACAAATGTTTCTCAGCAGAACCGTAAGAAGCGTGATGTCGAAGTCTCTTGATGAGACTGAGGATTTGATGGCAGGATACAGTTTGCCCCACTGGGAAGGATTAATGACTTTTTTGTTTCGGAGCGACTTTAAAGCAGAATGAATCGAAGGACTTAACAAAACCTTGTCCAGGTTTCCTGGTGGACGCTTCTTGTCAAAAGTCTCTCTCAGGACATGTGAGCCGACATCTACCAGAAGTCTGCATAACCGGGCGTAATTAGTTGTCTCCTTTGTGGAACGAAACGATGGTGCCGGTGCAGAAGCCATGTAGAATCGTTCCTATAATGATGAGAGATATAAACCCGTCACATCACTAACAACTTTTAAAAGTAGCTATGAATCAGGAGTAATCAGTTCTATTTTGTATAAAGAACGGCCTTGCTATTACAATCTAAATATTCTTATCTTGAGCGAGTTCCATGATTTTCTTTTTGGGTCAGGAGTTTTTGCAGTAAGCGACTAGCGTTCTGTCTGAATTAAATAAACATTGAATTGAGGCGCTTCTTAATTTGACATGCAGTCTTTTTTCGTTTCCCCTCCTTTTTCACAATGAACGAGAAGCGTGCACTGGGCTAGAGTTAGGTCCATGTAGGGTCTGAAAGGCAGCAATTTGAGACTCCCATTAAGAAATTTCACCTGCCGTACAGGGTGAAACGAAATGGAAAAGAATGCTTCGCGGACTATGCACGTCTTAAACTGTCAATAATGAACTTCCTTGACTGTTTGTGTTTGGCCTACAGAACTCTTCTATGGAAAGCGCAAGGCAAGTGCGAAGGGCGAGACACGTGCGAGAGGAGAAGCGAATAAAACCAATTTATTATCCAATTGTACTTCGTAGAGCACAAATAACGCGCGAGACGAGTACAAATATCATGCGATATTATTTTGTACTCCAGAAATATCCACGAAATTCGCCCTCACTGAAATAACAATTTAGCGTGTTGGATAATAAATCTCTTATTAGACGTTTTGTTGCGTATTAGCACTAAGTATTTTTACTCGTCTTTGTATTTTGACTCGCCCTACGGGCTCGTCAAAATACAGCACAATTCGTAAAAATACTCAGCGATACCACACAGCATGTATACTCGCGTTATTAAATTTGCCCTATTCTTCTCGCGCGTGTCTCACCTCTCTCGCACGTCTCGTGCTTGCTTCCGCTCGCCAGAACACCGTCAAAATGTCCGATCGTGTTTACACACAAGTCTACAGTCTCAAGCTTCCCAGTTAGGGCTGAAAAATATCTGATTAAAAAAAAAACATTGGTTGAAAAGTTGAAGCCATATATCGAATCTCTATTTTGTGTTTGGTATCTAACTACAGGAAAATTGTGAGATGAATATTACCACAGCATCTCACTGTTTCGACTACACCACACGTTAAAATCTTGAATATTTACAGTTTTCCATTCTTAATTAATAAATCAAACGTGGGAAATTGTTAATACTCGACGAAATCAAGCGACTGCCTTCGTTCACTTTCGACAAAGTAGTTTAATCTTGAAAGGTGGTGTTTAGTATCTAGTTGTTGCATACAGTTTAGATTTAACGCAAGGCCATTGCGTTACTTACAATCGCTAGAGTTTTTCTACTTTACAAACCGAGTTCAAAGTCTTGAAAATTAATTCAGCTTATGCAGAAAAGAAGCGATTAGAAGTAGGGATAGTAATCAGAGCGATCAAACTCCCGAAATGACGTGTTAGTTAAGAAATAATCACGACATACCTCAAAATGACTGACAGACACACCACTCGCTCGTCAGGCGTTCGCTGTGCTATTTTCTCAGATACGTTCCGCAACAAGAATACAGTCACGACCAACTGAGGCCTCGTCGAGACTATGCCGGATAAATTTGAAAACGCAACTTTAGGTGCAAAAACGGAACAAAAGTTTTCCGTTCACATATGAAGACGGATAATATCTTCTGCGCCCACACTACAGCGTTTTATCAGAGGCACAACTGCTTTATCTCGCTTTGAGCATTCTCCAGTAAGCAGAACATTGAGCCCGCGATAGGTCCCTCTACCGCCAACTGTTCACGAGGATTTCGTTGCGTTTTCCTTGCTTCGTTCAAACTTGAGATGTCACGGCGTAAAAAGCAAACAACTAATGCCAGAGATAAGACAGATTACTTCTCTTGGTCCGATGACGAAGTGGAATTGTTGCTTAGTTCTACAATGGAGTAGAAAACATCGAAGGAAATGGAGAACATCGATTGGGAGTCTTGTCAAAGCAAATACCAGGACATTCACGACAAGTTTGTAGAACATTATCCGACCCCTGAAGAAGCAAAGGCATTAGGAAAAGAATATCCACATTCAAGAACTCAAATGACGAAGGCGATTCTAACATCCAAGTTGAAAACAATCAGACAAAAGTATCGTTTAGCTGTCGACGATGGTAGACGAAGTGGCCATGGCAGAGTAGTTCTACTCTTCTTTGAGTTGTGTGAACAGATATGGGGTGGTTCTCCTGCATCTACTACCATATCATCTGGTATTGAGACAACAGAACTTTCAGAAATGTCTACTGATTCTGAAGAAATCAGTCGCTCTAGTAGTAGTAGTACTCCAGATTGCCCGATAAGTTCCATCTCTACTGATAACATCGAAGACAATTCTCAAAGTCAAGACATAGAAGAGATATTACCTTCCACTGTGGTACAAGAAAGAAGGAGTTTGCTTAATTCAAAACTGGCTGGTCATAAAACATGAAAAGCTTAAACGCTAACTTCCAAATGACAGCCAGTTGGTGACTTGTGCTCAAGAGGAACTGAAAATAAAAAAGCAAATGCTAGAAAGGATGCAAGTCACAGACAAGCAGTATGCTGAGTATATGAACAAGATGTTTGCCAACATGGAAAGATTGACCAACTCAATCGCTGATGGCTTTGGCTTATTGAGACAAATAATGCTGCCTCAAGAGAGATTTCCCCCACCACAAGCTCATTACTGCCATGAAAGTCAGCCTAGTGCCTTTATGCCATCTGCACCTGTGTCTCATCAAATGGACAGACCAAACTCTGGACAATATTCGTTCACCAATCATTTATTTTCTGATGAAAAATGAAAATCATTTTAAAGTGTTAGCTATGTTAGACATTTTACACACTTAATTAGTATAAAGTATATTATTATTATTTTTATTGAGATTACATAAATCAACAAAAAGTGTATGCAAAACCTGCAGATACATTGATACAAAATTTTATACAAAATACAAGTTTTATACAAGCTGATCACAATGAAAAAAATTGTTGCTTCTTGTTAATGTTCTTGAATTTCTATTTGAGTTCTGAGTAGGTTGAGTTATGGGCTGAGTTATAAATACCCTTTGCAGTTTGCAGTCATCGCAGTGGCAATACAATGCTTGAATAGCAAATAAATTTTGTCTAAGATCCTATGGGAAAGGTTCCAATGGTAGGCAAACAAGCTTTGGATATGACTGCATTTTTACCGATTTCTAATGTCCTTTGAGATCTTGTATTAATTTCTTAAAATAAATAAAATAAGATGGTTTAATAAGTGACTGCATCACGGAAAGGGCCACTTGTAAATGTCGATGCAAGATGTTATTACATAAACTGATAACAATGCAAAAATATATTTAGTAATTCTTGTTAATGTTCTTGTGCATGATTGTAAAATATTGCAGTTTTATAATGACTAAAATAAAAGATTGGAATACAACAATATAATGGTCTATTGACAATAAGAATATAATTGATCTCTTTACAGTATCATTTACATGTTGTTTCATTAACATTGAAATTAATTGAGCAAAAGTGAAATAAATACTCCATGAAAAAGTAATTACCATACAGTTGTGTATATTTCAAGCAGTAAAATAATTATCATTAATACTCCTTGACTGAGTGTGGTTGTATGTAATCTGCATGGCTATTTATTTGTTCATTGTGTCACAACTTATTATGGATGAAAGAACCTGGTGTGCTATCATAGTCAATTGCTGCAGAGTCTTTGTCTTCACTGATTGTTTTATTGTTGTGTTCACAAAAGTTATGTAGTATAAAACATGCATAAATTACATAGGGGAGATATCTAGGTTTATGTCCATAGCCCTCCTTAGTGCTCCAAAACGAGCTTTCAGCCGACCAAATGAACACTTGATGACCATTCTTGCCTGGCATAGCCTCAGTCCAAATTATTGCTCTTGAACTGTTTTGCCACCATTGGAGTATTCCTTCATAACATATGGCATTAATAACAATTAGGGCATGGCTGCGATTTTTTAGGCGTGGTTACAGAGCCCTTGTAAAATCTCCTGTTGTAAAACAAATATGGCGGCGAATGCCTGACAAAAATATGTCGTCGTAGTGTTGTTTCCAGCTATGGCCGGTTTACACAGGGGCTCTTTTCCGTGGAAGATTCAGTAATCGTGGGTTTTTACAGTTATTTTGGTGTCGAGCAATCAGGAATCATTTATCTCCCGTTTTTACAAAATACGTACTTTGGAAGAGAACGCGGAAGGCGAGGTAAGCTACTGTTAACATAATTATTAGCGATAAACTTAGCGGTTTGTCTTTATTCTCCAAGAACTGTGGATATTTAAAAAAGAAAAAGTATGATCCGTTTCAACATTGCATGCCCTTTTGTTAAACTTACAACTCACACTATATACTTACCTCCCCCTCGATTTTCTCGCACGTGAAGATCAACAAGACAAGAATTTTTGTGGTGGTGGGGCACGAGTTTTACTTAGGTTTAATCCTTTTGATGTCTACTAAAGCGAGCTTTGTCTTAAAAGAGTACTGCTTTATAATTCTTTATGTCAAATGTCCTGCCACGGGCCGGCAGCTCTTTGCTAGCAAATGACCCACTGCGGGTACCTTACATAATTGTACAACTTGACAATTGCCCGGGGGGATGAGCAGGCTTGGAATTTACAGAGCCATTAAGTTTTGAAATTGTTGCTATTTGCTGGAATAAATGGTTGATATTGAAACTAAATTACCGATATATGTACTTCATGTTACAGTTGAGACAAAGTCTAATATATTAGACTTGTAAGATATTTAACATGAAAATTTTATTAAAGTGCTACTGAAACGAAATTTTCGTATCTGAAATATTTGCTCTAACCTGTAGTTTTGAATATGCTGATCATCATGAGATAATTTGCTTTGGCCAAAAAGAAGCGAAAGATATCTTTTTTAACTGTTCAAATCAAAAATTTAACACAAAACCATGTCCGCGCCCTGGTATCGAGCGAAATGGATTGATGACGTCACTGGTTGTGTTCACTCCGATAGCGTGGTTTATTTCACTCACTGTTGGTTTGTATTCGGGGGCGAAGGAGATGACAGACATTGAAGTTTTGTCAAGTGAATCTTCTGAATGAAGCGAAGTTGTCTCCAGTAGCGAAGAGGAAGATGGTGGCGTAAAATGGGGTTGACAGGCCTACACGACTCCCAAGCGTGTGTTTAGAGTAGCCTATTCAAAGTTTAGCCCTCACGAGTATGTCTTTGAGCGACCGCCCTCTTTTGTAAGATACGAGCGGCGGATTTTTGTATAGTTCGCTCAGTAGTGGTTGTGTTTCTATTAAATGCCAGTTTTTCATGAGAATTTGCTTTATGTGTGGCACTGAGTACGCACATCAGGGATTGCGTCTTTTTCGAATCGTTTGCTTTTGTAGATGTACAGCTATTTTTTTGACTGTCTCGATCGTTAAGTTGTCTGGATTGCTTTCAGCTTGCGCCACGCGCGCTGCAGGGGTTTCATTAAGGGCCAGGCACCGGGAAAATTGACCGGTTGTGAGGACGGCTTTGCCCACCTGATTTGACCATCTTGAGGAAAGTTTGTCTTATAAAGAACTCCAGTTCAAAGAGTTTTGCCCGCCTGTGAAAACCAGTTGCCCTCCTGCAGAAAACATTAACCCATTAATGTCCAGTGCGCCCGTATGCGCCCATGGGGACCTACACCCTTTCTACGCCCTGTGACGTCATCAATTTTAACTCTGGAGCACCAATTTGAGCATGTACTTGAACGGGTTGAAAATATCTTGCAGACGATACCAGAATGAGCGCAATTGAGTGGAGGAGATTGGAGAAATAGCCAAAAAACCGTGTCACTTTGACTGGAAAATCTGCACGAAGATCGTGTTTCACTACCCACCTACCTTTCCGAGCATGTGCTTTGAAAATAATGAGTAGTTTCTGAAAAATCTCTACACCAAAATGAAGCCTACTCAATTTCCAGCAAGTGAGGAGAAACTTTAGGCAAGGAGAGGGGAAAAAAAGGGTAGGAGAAAGAGAGAAAAGTAGAAGTCGTAAGTGGGGCGTGACTTTTCAACCCAAAAGCTATGTCCAAATTTTGCTCTCTGCGCGTGCCCGAGATTTTCAGGCCGCCATTTTGCATTTGGATCGAAAGGCCGTTGAGTGCACGAGCTGTCAAGTGGTTTTTGGTAAGTTCGAGCTTTTAAAACCCCAACAGTGACCCGAAATCTGCTGGACTAGCTTCAAAACACAGTTTTCCACAAAAGCTGCGGCCATTAATGGGTTAATGAAACCCCTGGCGCTGATTCGATCGTACTACAGTTCTTAGTGTTCAGTGTTCCAGCCGTTTTGGCTCGTTTTCTTTTCTTTATTTCGGTATTAAAACGACCGATTTCATGTTCATAGAAGCATATGATCGCCTTTATTGTTTCTTGCTCCTCATTGTTAAGGATTTGCTTTATCTCATTTTATAAATCCTTGTCTGCTGTTATTTTGGCCCTCGCCCTATATTGTAGGGATTCTGGGCATGTTCTGCTAGGGATTTGGTACAGAGGGATTTGTTTATTATCCTCAGACTTGCCGAGTAGATCATCTTCAGTGGCGGTGTCGTATGAGGCTTCCATGTTTTCTTCATTCTCTGAATGGCATTGCTTTGGCCCGGGCGTTTAGTAGCCCATCTGCCATTATAATGTCTTTCGAAATTTTTCAGTAGATGGTCAGGCAAAACCGCGGTTTCGATCCTATTCTTTTGGATCTCGTCAGTTGCCGATTAACTAAATAGACTGGTAGAGATTCGTTCTCGGTATCAGTCGGGAGTTTTGCTCCCTATCCAGGCAAACCTCTCGCAGATAGCCAAGATGCCGATGTGGCCGCCGATGAATAAGACGAGGATGGCAGTTTGCCCGAAATCCTCTTTTTTGGCCTCCCAACATGCAAGCCACACTCCATGCTTTTACCCTTCTTTCACAGAGTTACACAACCAGTGACGTCACAGGGCTGTTTTGGCGGCGCCAAGATGGCCGCCAATTTTGATCTCAGCCGGTCAACTTCGAATGCTTAAAAATGTACTTTCCGGTATACGTTGGCCAAGGAAAAGTACACAGCGTTTGCAAATAACGTTCAAACTCCACTATATTGCAAAAATCTCGGATATGAAAATTACGTTTCAGTAGCACTTTAAAGGACTATTTTTAAATACTTGTAGATAAGAAGTGGATTGATAAACTTTTCTTGTGATAGTGTTATATACAGTGCGTGTCATGTCTATGCCATACATGCAAGCCTATGTTTGTACAGTGTATGTAAAAGCCAGCCTATACAAATTATTTTAGTTGACATGAATCAGTACAAATGAACAGTGACTCCCCAATATATAAGAAGCTCATCACATAAAATTATTTTCTTGTAGACAGAGTATTGTTTCTTGTCTTTTTTAACATCAGTCAAACTCGGCTCATGGAAGTCATGCTTAAGACAGTATTCCCTCTCCCAGGTGTTATGTTCTTTCTTTAATGATGTACGGTGTTGTCAATATCTTTGTCTGCATTCCTGAAAGGAGGTTTTGGTACTTCTCATTGTAAAAATGACTTGTTGGGTGACATTTCTGATCTTCTCTTGCTTTATCCAAGCAGAAGACATCATCTGTCTCTCCCAAAATTGTTGCAATGTTTTTGCAAAGCTTTGTGGCAAGTTGCTTACTGGATTGTTGAAATTTATCACTTGAATTTCTGTGGTGTTCTTTTTGAAGTTGTTCTTTGAATTCAGGGGTAGTTGCAATGGTAGTATCATTTCTTGATGAACATTTTGGAGCTTAGAACTGCTTTTCCCGAGAGGCTGGTATTCGTCTGTAGTGGAAAGTGAAGAGACATTTGTGATCTGGAGCCCCTGATTATCTGCACCATCATCTTCATCTGCAGAATCATAACAGATACTAGGTTCCTCATTCAAAACATGAAAGGTTCCATTCTCCATTGCAGTTAATTCCACACTCTCTGCTTGCTCTTCAGTATCTTCATCCCAGTGTTCAAGTTCAGATTGTTCATTGCTTGTAGATGGCATGGGGTTGTCTGCAGTTTCATTTTCTTCATCATCACTGTCTTTGCTGTCATCATCCAGAAAGTTTGTGTGGATCACTTGAACACAGTCACCATTATCTCCATACAACCTGAAGACTCCATGAGGATTTGTGATTGCTTCATTGGCCAGGCAGATTTCTCAACATTGCTTGAGGTGTTGTTCTTCTAATGCCAGGCTGCTTGACCTGAAATGGTGGAGAGATGGGCCTTGAGGTCTGAAATCAAGCTCATCTGGACCATCCCGAAACTCCACTCCGCAGGCAATTTGCTGCCACCAAACACCTTCACCGCAGATAAGGAAATCGCTTATGCTCTGGAGGTGAGCCTGATATTCTTTAGGATTTCTCACAATATACCGATTTGGTATGATTGAGTTGGGAAATGGTAGTAATGCCTTATAATATTTTGAAATTTGGGACTCTTGGGCTTTCACCGCATTTCCCTGCCTGGTTTCTGCCATCTGTTGTTCAGCTTGAAGGCGGACAAGACTAGGTGTGATGACATCACCAGGTCTTCTGTTTGTTAACTTTGTGATGCCTTGCAGAGTGTTGAAACGCCTCTCTTCTTCCTCTGTGTTGGCTGACTTGCCTGAAATTATTCTGTTTTGTTTAGCAGCATGTGCTGTAAGGGAATGCCAGTACCTTCCGTAAAACTTGCGGGTGGTCAGGATTTCAGGTTGGCCAATGACTTCTTTACAAAGCATGGCATGCAAAAATGCTGTGTTGTGCAAACGTAGCACAAGTCTTGGTGAACGAGACTGAGCAGACAGATAAAGGAGCCTACTTAGCTCAGTCAGGGAATCCAGCAAGAACTGCACTTTGATTCTGATTTTCCCTACAAAGCAATGATATGATGTTTATAATTATAAGATTATAATTTATAATATATTATCATCAAGTTTGAATGATTTATTTTAGAAATCAGTGCCATAGACATGTATGGTACTTTAGTATTTACTTTAAGTCCTGATGCTTTACCCACATACAAATAAAGTGAAATGAATAAATAAATAATTAAATAAATAAATAAATGGTACATGCAAGCTAAAATAGGCATCATGATTACTTAGGTCAGAATTACTGTTGAGAATTAACACAATCTTAACAATTATGCAGAAAACTGTATAAATATACTTTATGAAAATTGTATTTTTATATTTTATGGAGGTCGAGACTGCGCTTTTTCTAGTTACATGACTGTACAATTTGCTGTCAGCTTTTGTAAGAGAACCTTTAAATTTGCTGACAGCTCGGGTAGAATCTTGAGATCTGACTGGGGAAATAAAATTTTTCAAAGTTAAAGTATGTGTGCAGAGTTAATTAAGATCAGGGATATTAAGTATTAATTGACCTTACCTCTCAGATACTGAGCCACGACGACAGCTGCTAGGCGATAATCACAGCCACGGAGTTTCTCTTTACACATTACAGATATGCCCTTTCACATCATGAAGAGGTTCTGTAGGTAAGGCTTCATAGCTTCCTGTAAAGTAACCATAAAAGTTAACATTTCGTGTGTATACTTGTACATTTTAATTTGACTGCAGGACCCATGACTTAGTTCATAATTGTTTGTGTATTTTCATCAATTCATGTGTCTAGTGTGTGCTATTGCAGAGCTTGAAACAGTTTTACTGCACGCATTTTAAGTGTGTCAGGGTATAAATCTGTACTGCTTAGTACCCTTGCATTTACTAACAAAAATATTGATTTCCTAGATCTTATCATTTAAATGTTAATGCTACATGTAATTAAACATCACTAAATGTAGTGAAACAGACCAAGGGATTTTCTCCAAATTTCATTCTTATAGTCTGACTGTGGTAGCATTTCTTTTATGTAGCAAAAACTCAAATTAATACCCAAATTGATTTCTTCCAGTGTCCTTTCCTGATCAAAGAACATCATTGCTGGCACCCTTTGAATTCCCCCCATTTCCTCTTTCAAGGTCTCTTCAAGATCCTTCTTCTTGCCATCTGTAGGTAGCCCCCTTGCTTGGCATTCCTCTCTTAACCCTTCCAAGCGTAGATTTTTGAAGGGTTTGAGGCCCCCATTTCTCTTCTTTTTGCCTGCAGGCCCTTGAATAACTTTCCTTAAACAATCTGTTAGCGATAAGAAGGGTTTAGAAAGTGAAACTGATAAATACTTCTACTTTCTAGCATCACCACTGCAGCCCAAACAACCAGCATTTCCACCCTTCTGTTCACCACTGTCAAATTCCTGCTGTGGGCCATCACCATGAAAAAGTCTCATGACATCTGTGATTTGAACTCCATATGATGTCACCACTTTGTTTTTCAGGCCTTCCAAACATGCCCTCCTGGTATTTATATATTCTATTTGTTCAGCTCCTGCTGATCCACATCTTGCCAGGATGTAAACTTGTGGCCGTTCTACAAGCGACTGTACATCAACATTTCCTTTTCCTTGGTCTTCCATTTCTTTATTTGTGAAGTAAAGTGCCTCGTCATACACAGCATTCACAGTCAATAACAGATACCTATGGTTTAAAAGGGTCGAGTTGTCTGCCCAGACCATAAGATGTCTTGTCCTCTCAGCACGTTTCAAATAGTTTTTCAAGTCATCCAAAGTTGCAGTTTCAGGGCAATTAGTATGTTCATTTAGTTGTGCAATCCTTTTTTTAACTTGTTCTTTGGTCATAGCAGCATAATCTTCATCGGTTCGGGCATGCATGAGTCCTAACTTTTCATGTTGCTTGAGTGTTCTGTCTCGGATGTCTGGCAGTGGTATTTTTCGACCTGATACTGTGAACAGTTCTGTCTTGATAGTCCCTTCTTTATCAAGGACAACTTTCTTGTATGTTTGGGGTACAATCATTTCCCCAAGAATATACTCTCAACTTTCAATTTTACTCTGCAATTAAAGTGAAATATGTACTTGTTGTGTTGGTCACATGACCTGAAGAGGTAATGACACGTGGAGCGACGAGCGAGGGACGTAGGTTGAATTCGTTTGTTGTTACTTATCTTATAATTATGTGATTAAAGAGACGTAGTTACGGACAGAATACAACAGTAATATAATTATGTAATATATTCTTCATTCATTGACTTTCTTAACAGCTGTATATAAGCCTTTGGCATGGCTAATCTGTAACCAGCTTGGTTTCCATGCAATGCCATATTTTTCCAAATAATAATGCAGGAATTTTTTTATGATTGAGTTGTTATAAAGGGTTGTATATTGAAAAACCTACAGATGTACGAGGGAAATCAATGATTAGAATTAACAATCATCCCAATATGTACTTAATATGTTTCAATAATCAACAAGGACTGAGCTTGCAATAGGGGTGATAATATTAGAAAAGGCAACTGTTCACTAAATATAATATTCTTGATTCAAATCAGGTTTAAACTATATATAGAAAAGCCATTATGCTAGTTATTTTCATGGATAAAATTGATGTCCCAAATGTTACAAAACACTTCCTACCCTTAATGTTTCCCTTATTTGATCATTTGTGCATGGTAGTGGCATTGATATCTCTCCACACTGCATTCGGTTCAGCCTCCGTCTGGCAGCAGGAGTTTTTTCCCGAAACTGTTTCAATCTGGAGAGTTGTACATTGTTGGTTTCTAAGAACTCTTTCACAACCATGTTCCCCAACTTTGTTTGCTGCATCACTCCTTATTGGCGGGCAAGTTCAGAGTAATTTATCCTTACAGGAAAAAAGAAATCTAGGGATTAGACAAGTTTATGGACAAAAATCAACTTCTTGTTGTAAATGTATACTGCATTGAATTGGTACACTGATTTAAATGCTTAGCCCATTTTTTTTAAATATATATGTTCATATAGAATGTTGAGACTATTAAGAGTCCTTAAGTGTATGTTATAATTTATTAAATCAATAACTGAATTAATTAATTTTCTATTGCTTGTCTGGTTGAGCTCTGCTAATACATAACTTGAATCCATTCTAGCAAAGTAAACTTACAATATTTGAGTCAGTTTGCTAGACATAACGTCTCGTAGTCACGTTCGACGCACTAAAAACTACTATAAAACGAATACAAGAATTGTAAAAACGTGTAAAATGGTATATAAAAAGTCACTTGTAGAAATGTAGCGGAATTCCAAATCGATTTCGATCAATTACGATCCTCATCAGTAGTACTCCGCCATGTTTAAAATACTCATAAATAATAGTTCATATAAGTGACTCTGAAATGTCCACACTTCTTCCAGGCTTCATGTAAGCGGTCATGATGTATCAATCACAGCTCGTGGGATTTGAAAAAAGTTCCATTCGTTCTTGGAGTTCATAAGCGAGTCTTCGTTCACATTATTTATCCTCACTCCTTCAGTTATTTGTCTCAGCATCGCGTCATTGTGATAAACCCCCGTCACATCCATTCGGAACTGCAGTTCCGAATGGATGTGACGGGGGTTTATCACAATGACGCGATGCTGAGACAAATAACTGAAGGAGTGAGGATAAATAATGTGAACGAAGACTCGCTTATGAACTCCAAGAACGAATGGAACTTTTTTCAAATCCCACGAGCTGTGATTGATACATCATGACCGCTTACATGAAGCCTGGAAGAAGTGTGGACATTTCAGAGTCACTTATATGAACTATTATTTATGAGTATTTTAAACATGGCGGAGTACTACTGATGAGGATCGTAATTGATCGAAATCGATTTGGAATTCCGCTACATTTTTACAAGTGACTTTTTATATACCATTTTACACGTTTTTACAATTCTTGTATTCGTTTTATAGTAGTTTTTAGTGCGTCGAACGTGACTACGAGACGTTATGTCTAGCAAACTGACTCAATTATCGAACACGTTCCTGGCCTCGGCCCACAAAATTTCATCACAAACTTACAATAAATAGCAGTTAAAATATAAGGCTAACCCTCTCTCCATCCTTCATTTTTTTAACTTCTTGCAGAAGCCCAACCTTGTCAAACTGCAGATCTTCTGGCTTTGACGAGTGACACTTTCTTTTTAGGAGGCCCTGGTCTTCTAAGCTTTTCCATTTGGCACATCTATTCTCTGCATCCTCTGGTGTTTCAAAGAATAGAGCAAGACGCTGTTCCTGTCGCTGCCTGTTCGTCTGCCGTGTGGCCAGCATGGTGTCGCAGTCCCGGTTTGACCATTGTTCCTCTATTTGCTTCTTCTCAGTCCTCAATTTTTTCCTTCGTTGTTTCCGTAGTTCAGCTTGAGATTTTTTTTCTTGTAAACACAGCTCAGGAGTCTTTGTCTGTGCTTTTGCAAAGGACATGCCAAAAATTTCTTGAAATGGACCTTTGATGTCTTCATAGATTTTGGTTGCTGCTTGTTTAATAGCCTTTAATGTGGGTTTCACATTTGCAGCATTTGAAGGCCTTAAAACATGATTCTGCGTTTTTTTTAAAGCTTGCTGTAAATTAAAAGAATTATTTTTTCCCTATGATGGAGATAAAGACTGAAAAGAATAGTGGTGTACAGCACAACCTTGACAGTTCATTCGTTCATGCTGTTTTTTCTCGAGCTCAAGAAGATTTTCCCAGTTCTTTTGGCTAAAGTACTCAATGTACTGGCTTTTATCCTTTGTTTTCCACCTCTTAAAGTGAAGGGAAAGGCCCTTTGAGCGCTTGTGAAAGTATTTCTTTTCTGCTACAGCAAATCGATCACTGTGAGGACCTTGGAACTGACTTAGATACCTTTTCCAACGTAGTCCTTGATTATATTCGATCTTGCCATTTGGTTTTAAAAAGCTCTGCCTAACAGCAATACGCGCAAATCCACATCCAAAATGTTCTGCCATTTATGGGTTGTAGACTCCAAATGAGTAATTCAGAGAAGAAAAACGCCGATTTCCTCGAAAGTGAAACGTAAAGAGATCTTCGAAATAATACAAATTTGCCAAGAAAACAGAGTGGAAACTACATCGAACATAGATGCTGCATCCATGAATATCAGTAAATCGCGCCAAAAAATTATGTATGCAACGGACTTACCCGAAAGTACCGCCAAATTACCGCGCATGGCTGGATTTTTGTAAACATGAGTTCGAAAGCCTTGGAAAAATCGGTTTTAGTTTGGGTAAACAACAACAATCTATCTTGTTTTTTTCTCTGGAAATGCGTTTATTCTTACTTGTGTCTTGGATAATGACTTTAACTACAAAAATGATGATATTTTTATGAGCGTTTAGGATTGTTTAAGATCCGCTGCACCTTTTTGCGGCTTTCAGAGTGGTAAAATGCGTGAAACAGTCTGGAACAGTTAACTTTCAGTGAAGAAACTTCTGAGAAACTCTCTTCGTCCGACATTTTAATAATAAGCAACCAGGCCAGCTACGACTGTTTTGTGGTCTCTGATTGGTCGTTTCATAACCGTGGCAACGAAGAAGTAGCCCCCAGTTATCAAAATTCAGAACTTTCTCGGTCAAGATGGCGTTCAAAACTGGCGGCCAAAAATGGCGGATGAGCAACACTTTTTCGTTTTGGCACCACTTTTTCGCGTGGTTTACGCAAACTGTTTACTCTTGATGGGTGGAGACAAACCTGCCCTTCATATCTATGCTCGGACTTTGTCGAAATTATCAGTCTAACCTACAAAAGAGATCCAGTGTATGCTCGTATAAACTGTACTCTAAATGTAAGCCTAAATAACTTTTTTCAAACGTTTTATTCTGCTAAGGTCCGGGCACAGCATTTTAGTTCAAACCTTTCCTATTTAATTTCTGTATTTGGGTTAAGGTTAGGCACACGAAAAAGTGGTGCCATTTCGCCACGTAAATGTGAGGTATTAACGTATTTCAGACTTTCTTATCGCTCGGTCACGTGACGTTATCACGTGAAAATAGCATAATTTTGCCTGATGTCAGCCACTGGCATTCTGTTGTTTCCAAACTTAATCACTTCTGGAGATACTGTGTGCTACCAGAAATTTTAGGAAGGTGGTTTACTCAATAGTGAAGTTTGTCTCATTCATCCCCTGATCCCAATTCTGCTTGTTTTTGCAGACTAGCAGCTACAGGGCCTGTGGTAACATGCACAGACCAAGCATGTCCCATCTACTTTTCATTTATCTCGTTTGAAAATTCCAAAAGTACCTAACAAGTGGTTTTGTCCCGTGTCTAAAAACACCAGCAGCCAAAAGTGAAAAATCAAAATGCAAACAAACAAGAGATATTTTGGATGAAGCTCTCAAATTAGATTTTATCTGCACATGCAAACAGAAGCCACTGTTCAGATAAACTGCTGAAATGCCACAACCCATTTTGTCAAGATAGAAAGTTTTTCATTTGCCCTGCTTATACTTCAAGCAGGTGCTGAACAATGCAATGACAACTTGGGAATGTATGGTGTGTAATTCAGGAGGAAAAACTAAAGAAAGGTTGTTAATGACACTTTCAATACATCTGATGATAGTGTCGTGTTAACTGGTGTTTCAAAATGCTCTTCAGAAAAGACAGCATCACTTGCAAAGCTGAATGATGGGCATTACCAATTGATTTCATCACTCAATGGTTGGCTTGACTGTGATATTATCCATGAAGTACATGTTTGTCTAAGAAACATTAATCCAGATGTGGAGGGCTTTCAGAGACCAACTTTGGGCCCTGTTAGAAACTTCAATCAGGTAATTTATTCAGATTCTGCATACTGGTAATACCCACTGGGTATGTGTAGGCTCAGTAGGGTGTGAAGATGGCACTGCCAACTTGTATGACAGTTTGTATCATAACATTATTCAAAATGAAGTACACGAGCAGGTACTCAATCTTGTTGGACGTTCAAATTTTACTAGCATTCAAGTTGTCCCTGTGCAACAACAGACAAATAGCAGTGACAGTGGAGTATTTGCTGCCAGCTTTGCTACATGCCTTGCTTATTGTATACACCCTGAAACAATGCAATTTGATGTCCCGAAAATGAGAAATCATTTATATCAGTCTTTAAAATCTGGTGTATTGAAAATGTTTCATAAATTTTAGACTGCTCAAGGTACATCTACAGTTAAAAAATTTTTGGAGAGAAAGAATACCCACTTTATTATAGTGAAAATAAAATAGTTGCCCGATGCAATGGACCTGCATATTTGAATGCTCAAGATGGAGGGTAGGGACCCAGTCTACGTTGAATCGATCCCAATCTTTCGCAGCTTCTTCTGAAACGAAGTGCCGGCTGCAGACCCTATCACGTTCTTAAATATCATCAGTTAAGTCATCTCTACTTATCGCACAGATCCACATTCTTCTTCGCTCAGAAGTAAGTTCTTCGGTGTTCTCTCCTTGGCTATACTGAACACGTGGGACACGAAAAAACATTACTTTTCCGACGTTAGACCACTTCTTCCCTGTTTTGTTCCCACAGCTAATGACAAGGCAAAGGACTGTGATAACGAAAACATAAATATTACACTATTGTCTTCTCAAAACCGTAAAATGTGCTCAAAATGTTTCCTGTCACAATACTCACAGCTGATTATAATAGAACACCAACATGGCGGATGAAGTCGCTTACCATGACGATAAAGAAATTTGGTCACTTGAGTGAAAACGCTCTGTTGCACTTAAAGACTTTTTTCTGAATCCCTTCGTTTAATTTGTAAAAAATGAACGGTTTTTTTTTTTTTTTTCACCCAAATAAGGGGCATAAGTTGCGTGGCCAAAAAAAAAAATACGCATAGAACGTATTTACCGCTGATCATATCAACAAACCGCCTGACTTATCAACTAAAACGTAGTCTCCCTCGCAGCCGGTTTTAGTCTCGTCACGCAACGCTCCTTCCCACAAACGGCTGCTCACATGCGCACAGCATTCCTTTCCCTTTGTTGTCTTTGCACCAATGAGATCACTGACATCGTTTCTTATGTGACCAATCAGAGCACAAGAGATTGTAATCAATATCGCTTTTCCCGCGTTTTCAAATTCTGCATTTGATCGTAGTTTCTTGATGGAGGAAACGCCGAAGAAGGTTTTGCAAAGTGATCGTTGCGTACAGATGTATAACTGTGGTATTTAAGGAGTTTCTGATGCCTTCGTAATTTCTTTTCTTGTATGGTGACTCGCATCTGAACAGGAGAGCGAATTTAGCTTATTTTATCTATCTCCATCCTAAGTGACTCTCTGTTTTGTTTTGCTTCTTTTTTTTTTTCGAAGAGATCTGCAAATGCTTTGCATCGTGTTTTAAATCTCCATTTTGAAAGTTTTTAAATTCAAGTCACAGAAATCAGAAAGTTTAACAATTAAGTGTGGTGTGCCTCAGGGATCTGTCTTGGGGCCTCTTCTTTTCCTTATATACATAAATGATATTGTAAGGTGCTCAGAAATACTATCAGTTATTTTATTTGCAGATGATACAAATCTATTTCTCAGTGACAAAAATCTAGTTTACTTACAAGATACCATGAACTGTGAGCTAGAAAAAATTTCAACCTGGCTTTCTGCAAATAAACTCACTTTAAATATCAAGAAAACGCATTTTATTGTTTTTGAATCCAAAGGCAAGAAAAGTAAACTAAGTGTTAAAATTAAATTGAATGAACAAGAGATAAAATACACAAAATTCTTAGGTCTATACATTGATAATGAGCTAACATGGAAGCACCACATCAATCATGTTGTAACAAAAATATAAAAAATGACAGGCATAAATATCTAAGGCAAGACATTACTTATCCTTAGAAAGACTACAGGCAATCTATTACACCAAGGTGTACCTTATTTAACATATTGTAATGTCAGTTGGACAAGCACTTATCCAACTAGACTCAAGCCATTGCTTATGATACAAAAAAAGATCGTTAGAATTATGTCATTCGCTCACTGCAAAGATGAATCCCGGCCACTATTTTTATCATTAAATATTCTAAATATATACGAGTTAAATATCTACTACTTAATGGCACTTTTTATGTACTCATTCTTTGATGAGAAGCTACCAAGTTACTTTAGAAATTATTTTATACCAAATGAAAAATTTCATAGTCAATACTCGATCAGCCTCAAACACATTCATCGATTTAAAAAGAACTAATTATGGGAAATTTTCATTGAAGTTTAGGGGAGCAAAACTGTGGAATGAATTACCTAAAGACCTGAAAGAATCAAAATCATATACACAATTTAAGAGATTAATGAAAATCTATCTGCAAAATCATAGTTAAATTCTATGCTAGAGATATAACTTCAAATCGTAATTTTATCAGCTAAGCAGCAAAATATCTTACGTTCATAGTTAAACCATCTGCTTTAAGTTACAGTTTTAATTAGATGGGGATCTTATAAAAGCTCAGCAGAGCTTGCTAAGATCTCCAGCCATAATACTATAGCGTATTTTAGCAGGCATATAATTAAAGCCATGTAAATAAATGTAATGACAAAGGCAAATAAAATTTAACAATTGGTTGATACGTCAGAGTGCGTTCATCGAGATATGAAGCACTGTGAAGTTTGGAGAGCACGAGAGATGCGTAAGAGTTGCTCGAGGCGTAGCCGAGAGCAACTCTAGCTTCTTGAGTGCTCTCCAAACTTCCCAAGTGCTTCATATCTCGATTAACGCACAGCTGACGTACAAACCAATTGTTTTATAGCATTTTCAACGCTGTAGTTTATGTATAAAGGGCTTCAATGCGTTTATTTTGTTTCGGAAAAGTATTTCACCATGCTTCAATGATCTTGTCTCAGATTGGTCAAAAACTGACAGGTGAATTCATGCGTGGAAATGAAGTTAGAGTTTCGAAACGAGATGAAACCGTTGATTGTTTTGTTTTCCCTTTCTCTGGGTTCTTTCTCGGGAGTTCAAAAATCCATTCCCAAAGAAAAAGTAAGCAGATCTTCTTCGGCTTGTTCGCTGGTTGCGATGTCTAGTTTAACTTTTTTGCGGAAGTTTTTCCCGTTTTTTAATGAAAAATGTTGAAGTCACTCGCGAGAAAAAAATTTTTTCGCGAGGCATTTGTCTGCTGACGTCACCAGCGTGCACAATGGAGAATTTTAACATGGCTCTACAAAAGCGTGCGCTCTGATTGGCTCATACGCTCGATCCCTTTGCCCGTGGGTTGCACGCTGACGTCAGTTTGTTTTGTTTTTTTTCGTTGCCACTACAACCAACATAATTCGTGTTCTTTGTGGGTATTTTGCTCGTGAAATATGGACAAATTTTGCGATTTTTCCGGAGATAAGGAAGATAATTCTTGTGGGCTGCCAAATTTCGAGCTCAAGGTTTTTGTCGGGTCTCCAGCTTTGAGTTCGAGATTTGCGAACTTGAGCGAGCAGGAGCTTAATCAGCTGGTTGAACAATTAAATATTTTTACACGAAACGACAGATGTTTGAAAGTCTCAATGTTGTAAAAGAAATGGTTAGGTATCGTGCGACTCTTACGCTTCTTTCGTTCTTAGCAACCTCCCGCGTGCATCCATAACTCGATGGTTGCACGCTGCACGCTAACTATTTCTTTACTGAAGCACGCTCGCGCTATACACTGAACTTGATTGCACGATTACAAGCTATGTTGTAAATGACTTTGATCTTCAATAATCCGCAAGAATGACAGGATTTGAAAGCGGTGACTGGAAAGGTCAGGATTTCGAAAGCGAAGGTCACTGTTGAACCGCACTTGAAAGATTTTGTTTGGCATATCAGTTAGCGACGATTGAACTGCACTTGAAAGATTTTGTTTGGCATATCGGTTAGCGACAATTGAATCGCACTTAAAAGATTTTGTTTAGCATATCGGTAAGGAATAATTCTTCTGTTTCTAGCATGAAGGAATTGAAGGCGCCTTAAAATCTAACACGTCACGTATCACAGTCGATGGTGACTGCATTCGCTGCCGTCGACGGAGAGGGAATTACATCTTAGTGCGGAACAAAATTAACTGGAGAAAACAGCCAAACGAACGCCCGATGAGTGAGTATTGTATTGTAATCTTTATTTAGACACGATCAATTCATCAGCCTATAAAAATACATATCACATACGCTAAGATATTTAAAATTAAAACTACATACTATAACACTAAAGCTGTTTTCCGTGAATGCCGTGCGTTAGACTTAAAGAATGTCATTGATCTTATGTTTAAATAACCCCAGAGACTCTGTGTTCCTTATATCGCGTGGTAAACTGTTCCATAATTTGGCGCCATTGTAGGTAAAGCTTTTTCTGTAATAATTAGTGCGCGGTAGTGGAACATTAAGCTTATTTTCAGATTCCCTGAGGTCATAAGCAGAGTCACGCCACGTAAACTTTGAATGTAGATAAGTGGTCTAGCTGTCAGCCATTTTGAGGTAAATTCAGTATAATTACTGTTTCAGTAACACATAATTTCGGAAGAGAGTTTGGTCGGTCTTAAAGGCACTATCTCTTCTTCTAATCGCTTCTTTTCCGCCGGCATAAGCTGAATGAACTCTCAAGACCTTGAACTCAGTTTGTAAAGTAGAAAAAGCCTAGCAATTGTAAGCAACGCAATGACCGTTGCGGCAAATCGAAACCGTATACAACACCTTTATTGAGTAATAAGTAAACGCTTCCTTTCGAGAAACCGATTGAACTACTTTGTCGAAAGTAAATGGAGGTAATCGCTTGATTTCTTCTAGCATAATTAATTTCCTACGTTTGATTAATTAAGAATGGAGAACTTATAAATGTTCAAGGTTTGAAACGCGTAGTATAATCATTGTCGGAATATTAAGCGACTGGCAGCGATTATTTTCAGAATTTTGCTTTGGTTAGATACCAAACACAAAATCTTGATTCAAGAATTACCTTCCACTTTTCAACCAATGTCGTTATTTAACAAAAGTAAACACAGTATGGCATACATGTATATATGTTTTGTCGGTTTTCAGGCGAGCGGAAGCAAGCGCGAGGCGTGCAGGAGGTGAGACGCGCGAGTAGAGATGGGGCTCTTAAAAATAATTGCTTGTGTTTGCTTTATTTTCGCTCCTCCTCTCGTTCGTGTCTCGCTTTTCGCACTACTTTTCAGGTCAAACTCAATCAGTCGGGGAGGTTCAAGATTGACCGCTTAAGAAGTGCACTAACTGCTTAGCATTCTTTTTCGTTTTGTTCCGACCTAAACGAGAGATTAGCGGATAACCCCAAGTGCTGCCTTTAGCTCAGCGCGTGCTTCTTAATTAATTACGAAACGAAAAAAGACTGCTATCTTGATGTTATTAATTGCTAACAATATGTATTTACATCAGATCGACAGAAAACTAATCACTCACTGCACAAATTTCGGACAAAATTAAATTACGTACGTGTATCTCGGCTAGGTTAGAGTATTTAGAGTGTGTACTGGCAAGTTCATTTCCCAAACCAGAAAAGAAATGTGCTATCCTGATCCATAGCAACTTATGGAAGTTTTAAGAAGTTTAATGGGTTTTGTTTTTTATTATCGTAAGAACGATTCTTCATGGCTTCTGCAACGGCACCATTATTTCCTTCAACAAAGGAGACAACTAACTACGCCCGGTTATGCAGGCTTCTGGTGGATGTCAGTTCACATGTTTTAAGAGAGACATTTGACAAGAAGCGTCCAACAGGAAACCTGGACACGGTCTTATCGAGTACTCCAGTTCATGCTGTACTACAATTACTCAGAAGAAGAAAAGTACTGAATCCATCACAATGGAGTAAACTGTATCCCACCATAAAATCTTCAGTTTCGTCTCAGCATTTTGATATCACCCTGCTGATAGTTTTGCTGAGGAACATTTGCGGACTTGGTTCTCCGCCTGCCGGCTGGGATACACTTCCTCCTGCAGCAGACACAACCCTCGAGGCTGACATCGTGCGCATCAAGTGTTTCAGAAACACAGTTTATGGTCATGCCAGCGAGGCCTCAGTTGATGACGCAACATTCAATCAGTACTGGAAGGACATCCAAGATGCATTGGTGAGACTGGGAGGAGCAGGTTATCAAGCTACTATTGATGATCTGAAAACGGAATGCATGGACCCTGATTATGAAGAACACTATAAAGAGCTTCTCGAACAGTGGGTGATGGATGAAAAAACCGTCAAGGAAAGATTGGATGAAATTAAAGAAGAGCTGCACGTGTTAAAAGAATCAATCTTCGGCTCCGGCATCAAGGAAAGACTAGACGACATTGTTGGCAAACTGGATGCATGGAAAGACGCCACTGACACTAAACACGAAAAGAAAATGGGAGTTAAAGGTAACTGTTTGTGTTTAGGTCTTGCAGAGACTTCCATCGAGGTGGAACACCTCTTAAAAGAGGTTATGCCTCATTTTGCTCGGAAAATACGAAAACAACAACAGCAAAGAATATTCATACAATGAAAAAAAAAACTTTTTGAAAGCTCGTTAATGGTATGAAGAAATAGTATTTTTTTTCTCGGTTGTGTCTTAAAGTGCACACGGGTGAAATCCCAGTTGGAATCCGAAGGTTTGAGGTTCGACTCCTCGGGGGGGGGGGGGGGGACTCTTCCTGGGGAATTTTTCCTTTGTCTCACCCATAGGACATCTCTTTTCCACAGATATTCACTCCATTAAGAAAATTTACTTTTCCATAAACTTTAATGACTTCATTTTTCCTGTTATGTAGACAGGGCCTGCGCAGCTAGTTGTTGCAGGGTTGATGAAGGAAGGAGGGAGGGAGGACTAAAAGACAAATTCGTCATCATTAATCAAATAGGAAGTCTGCAGGCATGCTTCCCCGCGGAGTTCGATTTAGTTTGCTTAAAATGACGGTAAAGCAATATTAATACAAACAACTTGTAAGCCAATAATGTTAGGGCTGTTTCAACAAAAAAAATCCTTGGTTTTCTTTTTCTTTGAGGTTTGGCCTCACTAACAATATCTGATATTTAATCTGAACCGCACTTTTTAAAGATTTGACATCACAAGACTCCAGAAAGTGACATCCGTTTAATAAGCATCTTTAGAAGTTTAATGTTTTGATGCGGTTTCTTCTTTTAGCCGTGGAGTCATACACAAACTCACTGAAAGCATCAATTAATAGCCAAACTGAGTACCACCCTTTGACTTCTGCCAACAAGTCTAGAGTGAAAACAGATGACATATTCACAAGTTTTCTCATACAACACGATAGAAAACCAGTTGTAGATCTTGGTATTAAAAGAGAAGAGCACCTTCGCGGATACGGCTCAGTGAGTGGAAAGCCAGTCAAACACCATCAAGAAATTTTCATTTCTAATACCGAGGAAGCGAATCCAAAAACTGTCAAAGTCACTGGGAAGGCAGGGATTGGTAAAACACTGTTTTGCCAAAAGTTGATTCGAGATTGGGCAGAAAACAAGTTATTTCAACTCCAAATCAGTCCTCGCATTCCTATCTTTAAGTTTGCATACTTGCTAACTTTCCGCCAATTGAATTTACTGGGAGAGGACCACGTTTCGATGCGAGAAATTCTTAACCGATCATCAATGTTAGATGTCCACTCAAGTATCGATGAAACTTTATTTGAGTACATGGTTGATCATCCTGAAGAAGTCTTGATTATCATTGATGGGTATGACGAGTATTCACAACAAGATTTCATCGCTAGTGACTTGGATGACCAGTACCCGAATAACCCTCATGAAGAAATGCCAGTAGCAGCCCTGTGTGCCAAGCTAATCAAAGGAAAGCTCTTGAGAGGCTCAAGTGTTCTGATAACGTCAAGACCCGACGAGTCCGACAAGCTTAAAGGTGGTCAAATCAATTTTGATCGATACGTCGAAATTACAGGGTTTTCCACGCAGCAGGTGAAGGAGTATGTTGGAAAGTATTTTAGAGAAAACGAAGAAATGAAGACTGCTGCGATGGATCACATTACAAAGAATGACAATCTAGTCAGCTTTGCCCACATTCCAGTTCTCTGTTTTCTGATGTGTTCATATTTTGAGTATATTCTGGAGAACTCTACAAACACTGATGCTCTTCCAGTCAACTCAAGTGACATTTATTTTGAAGTGATTAACATGTTTTTAAGAAAACATCACAAGAAGGCCTCAACTTCCCCTGAGGATACTCTTGAAAAATTATCAGAGTTGGCGGCTCAACTCCTTCTAGAAAAAAAGTTTCTCTTCACCGTCGAAGAAGTGAAAAGGTTTACTTCAGAAGAAATCGAAAGCCTGAAAGCAAGCGGTCTTCTCCATTGCGGTCCTCAGTTTCGGAAATCTTTTTCAGAAACGACAAAACATTTTTGTTTTACCCACCTAACCCTCCAGGAATACTTAGCAGCTTGTTGGTTTGTGAGGCGAAGAGAGATTCCCTCAGGAAGAGAAGATGTCTCAGAGATGGTATTTCAGTTTATGTCCGGCATTTTATCCAAGCAAAAGGACGATGCATTCATGAAAGATTTACTCCATGGACTAAATCAGATGTTTCAACATGAATCCACTGGGAAACTGCTGAGAATGAAATGTCTCACTGAGTATCAAGATTTAGAGTTTGCACAACATTTCGTAAAGAAACATTACAATCAATTCAGTGATGATGAGGACGGATTTTCATTTAAAGCCTTGACTGATGTAGACTGCATTGCTTTGTCTTTTCTGTTAGAAGTTCTGAGTGCAGTTAATGTGGATGAATCCAGTGGAAAGAATCCTTTCCCTGTGCAGCAGTCACGTATACCGTTGCCGTTGAATCGCTTAAGTATTGACATACCTCTTTTTACACAAACTGGATTCAGACGAATCTTAAAAGCGCTAGCGAATAAACCCTGCACCATTGTAAAGCTAGAGATCCAGGGTGGTCATTGGTGGAATAGGGATTGTGGTGATACCATAAGAAAACTACTGCCTCTCACAGAAATAGCCTGCCTGTCTCTGATCTGTCTTCAGATCTCCGATGCCACTGTTGGTAGTCTATGTCAAGCATTACAATCAGAAACATGTAAAGTCACCACACTGGATCTGAGTTTTGATCAGATCACCGATGCCGGTGTCGTCAGTCTATGTCAAGCATTACAGACGCCAACATGTAAAGTCACCACACTGAAGCTGAGTGTTAACCAGATCACCGATGCCGGTGTTATCAGTCTATGTCAAGCATTACAGACGACAACATGTAAGGTCACCACACTGAAGCTGAGTCTTAATCAGATCACCGATGCCGGTGTTGTCAGTCTATGTCAAGCATTACAGGCAGAAACATGTAAAGTCAACTCACTGAATCTGATCGGTAATCAGCTCATCGATGCCGGTGTTGTCAGTCTGTGTCAAGCATTACAGACACCAACATGTAAAGTCACCACACTGGATCTGAGTGTTAATCAAATCAAAGATGCTGGTGTTGTCAGTCTATGCCAAACATTGCAGACAGAAACATGTAAAGTCACAAGACTGGATCTGAGAGACAATCAAATCACCGATGCCGGTGTTGTCAGTCTATGGCAAGCAATACAGACACCAACATGTCAAGTCACCAAACTGGATCTGAGTCGTAATAAAATCACCGATGCCGGTGTGTTCAGTCTATGTCAAGCATTACAGACACAAACATGTAAAGTCACCACTCTGAGACTGAGTTACATTCAGATCACCGATGCCGGTGTTTTCAGTCTATGCCAAGCATTAAAGACAGCATCATGTAAAATCACCAAACTGGACCTGAGTTGTAATCGGATGATCACCGATGCCGTTGTTGTCAATCTACGTCAGGCAATAGAAACGGCATCATGTAAAGTTACCAAAATAAATCTGGAAGGGACTCAGATCTCCCGTCCTGTTCATCAACATTTTAGAGATCTGTTGGCGGAAAATGCCGAACATTTGTTACATTGAAAAAAACAAAACATACAGTCTAAAGAGGTCTACTGATCATTCAGACGATCAAATAGAGAAAGAAAGCTAATTTAGACCCATAAGGGACATTAGGCCATCACAATTGCTGGTTAGAATTTCGTCCAGATATTGCTGGTAGTCATCTCTTTTCCTGGGTGAAGATCTAAGGAAACACTATGAGGGGGTATTTTTCATTAGGACTTGCAACGGCCTCGAGCGTGAATATTTTCCTCTGAAATTTAAACAGTAGCTGAAATAAAAACTTTCAAAATGGAGATTTAAAAAACCATGCAACGCATTTGCAGATCTCTTCGGAAAAAAGAGAAGCAAAACAAAATAGAGAGTCACTCAGGATGGAAATAGATAAAAATAAGCTAAATTCGCTCTCCTGCTCAGATGCGAGTCACCATACAAAAACAGAAATTACAAAGGCATCAGAAACTCCTTAAATACCACAGTTATACATCTGTACGCGCAAGCTGTTGCTTACCAGAACAAGGCAAATTGAAGTACTGGATCCTAGACGTACATTTGCCCTCCCCCCCCCCAACCTGACAAGTATGACAAGTATCGCCTCTCAAATATCGTAAATCCTCTATTAAGCCCCCCTCTAATAAGCAACCCCCCTCTAATAGAGAGAAAAAAGTAAAATGCGAACAATTTTTGAATAAATACGGTACATGATATCCTATTGTAACCTGGTAGTGAACATCGCGCTAAATCAATAAGCTTCCCTTCTAATTAGCCACCGCCCCCCCCCCCCAAAGAACCTGAAATAAATAAGTCCCCCTTATTAAAGGATTATTAGAGGATTTACGGTAATAGCCTTCCGCCTTCTGATGAACTTTCAGTTAATTCTGTTGAGACTTATTAGGTTACTACATCGTACTCGAGAGAAATTACTAAAAATTTGATTCAAGAGAAAAACGGAAATGCACCAGTTCAATTATCCAGATCTATTTGTTGTATTTGTTGGGATGGCATTTTGGTTTTTTACGGTGTCCGTGAAAATTATACACTAGAACATTTAATGGTGTGTAAATGGAAACAAAAATTGTAGATAATATCATCAAAAGATTGAAAAATAAGGTTTACTGAGGTTAAAATACTGGAGCAGTCAGGCCCTTAAAAGACACCAGCTAATTTTTTGAGGACGGCAGTAACTTCTAGTTTTGAAGTACACCTCGCGTTTTCGATAAAGACTTTTTTCTGTTTTTTTTTTTACTGTTTGAAAGATTTGGAAAATCTAGCTTATTTTAGAATTTTCTTTGAGTCAAATTGCAATTTTATGTTTCAGTATAATCAAATCTTTGTTAAACGAGAAAACTTTTGTTACACTATAGATAGCACCCACAAATTGGCTGCAACCCTATTTTTTCACACCGCAGAAGTGAACTCTTCTACTTCTACTACAAAATCCAGCTTACAGGTGAGAATACATACATATGAGAATAAATACATATCCACTGTGCCCATTTACACTCTTTTGTATTGCTCTGATGATTAGGCATCAAACAAAATCTTTTCCGGTCAAGCACTTGAGTAGAATATGTTTCTGTGTTCATATCTGTTTCGAAAGTGTACCATCTGAATCTCTCCTGACCTTTCCCTGGGTCATTCTTTTCATATTTCATCGACTTGGTTAGGTTTTGGGAATGATAAGAACTGAGGATGGTATTCTCTGAAAACAACCTATCCCTGAAAGAAAAATTATGAGACAAAATGCTGACTTTTATTGAGTTTTTGATCTAAAAGGTTCGGAAAAAAGCCATTCCACACCTTTTTTTTTGTACCAAATAGAAAAAATAGCTAAAAGACCACAACTTTAGATAAAAATTGACAGATATGCTTTAAGCATAAAAGTTATCAGAAATCGTTTGAATCACAACCATTTAAAAGTTTCAATTCTCTTATGCAACACATACAGATTAAGATAATTTATTATGATGCTTTCTTTGGCTTGAAGCAAGACTGTGCTCTAGCAGATCGTGTGTGCTTCCGGCAACTCACTTTTTATCCTTGGGCTACTTGAAAAACTCTACTTTAATAAAGACCCCCAAGAGCTTGGCTTCTCAGATGCAACAGCCTTCAGGTACTTGGTTATTACTCAAAGGGCACAGCTAGGTGGATAACTGACATTGGAACTTCTCCTCCCTTTCAAAGGGAAGGAAGATGAGACAAGATTCTTTCACACCCTTAAGAATTTATCAATTTGTTAATAAGCAAAAATAAATTAAAGTGATAGAGATTCCAAACTCCCCTTAGCTTGACTTTGACCCCTTTAGGGCTCAGAAAAACCATGAACACTTTGATCTAATTGAGACAGGTCACTTGTGTACTGGGCAAATACAATAAAGTTCAAGAAATGCATACTCAGCAAACTTCAAAATGAAGAATTAATTACAATCAAGGTGTGCAGTCTAGTTTTCTAAGGCAAAAGTAACTTCTTCCCCATAAAATATCACAGCATTCTAAACAATGTCTCTGGTTTTCACAATTTTCTGAAAGTTGCAGTATGAATGATATGGTGAAATTGACTCATAATTTAGCAATTCCGTAAATACCGTAGAAGACAGCAGCTCTTTATCTGTACTCGTACTATTTCAATGGAGTCGATGCACTTAATTATGTGCTGATGTGTCCTTTTTTTCCGATGGCATCTTTGAATTTTTTCCAACCCTGGTAACTACACTCTATTATTATTGTTGTCAGAGCACAAGGATGCCTGTCGTCAGACTTCCCTGCAGCAACAAGTGCATCTTTGTAGTCTTCTTTGCATGAATTTGTCCACACATTGTACATCGGTTTTGGAAAAGGAGTAAACTTTGAAAGGATGTAGCTGCAAAGAATACGTCAAAGTCTTCCATTCCCATCTGAGAATGGATGCAGATCTAAAAATTCAAAAAGAAACCAGGCACAGGTTTTGTTCAAACAGTACGAGTCGTCAGAATCCTCGAGGCCATCTTTGATACAATGATCGAACATAATATTTATTGCATTGGTCTAACAACTTGTACACTTCACTTTCCATGTCCTCTGGTTTTTGATACTCGTATTCTTCTCCTTTGTATTCAGTTTTCCGAAAGCGGTTGCTGAATATTCCTGGTTTTGTGTAGCCTTCTGGAATCTAAATGTCTTTCATCAGCTTTTCATGCGTTTTTCTTAGACTTACCTCTGCAATTTGCTGAGGAAAAGAAGAAATCTACTAAACGAATTGGTGACATAGCCTCTTTGTGTTCGCAAAGTCTATTTCTTTCGCTGATCTGTGAGCCATGCATTTCATAGGAGGATTGTGATGTTTTAGACACCTGGTCAAGAAATAAAATTCTTGAAATTCTTCTGGACGGCTTCCTTCTGCTAACTTCCTTTTATCTTTTAACGCCAAGAGAAATTCCCACGCGATGACCCCATCCAACCTCTCTTCAGCTAGTGTTACCCGAGGTCTAAAATGTATTCGTGGACGAAGTAAAGCTCTTATTAAAGGGCTCGCAACTAGGGCTTGCTCTTACGCTAGTCTAAGTTTGGAGCTGCGGCTGAACGTCGTTATATTTTGAGAAGCGTGGAAAGGTTCCCGTGATTTTCTCAAGCATATGTTTCATTAAAAACATGCAGACGTGACCACGAAACGTATGTTCTAATTGTCTATTGCAATGTGGTAGGTCAAGTTCGTTTTCACATGCTGTGCGACTTCTTATGCCGCAACTAAATCTCATGACAAATTTTAGCACAACAAGAGATAAATAAACAAGTTTACAACGCAGCTACCTTTCATGTATAATGGTTAATAATTATTCCTAACGCTCAGTAAAAGAAATAAAATCAACACTTAGTTTTATAATAATAATTTTAGTGCAGTAAATGGCTTGAACCCGGGGTAACATGTGAAGGTGTAGTCTGATCGTTCGGGTGAGTGTAGTCCAGAGGACTGTTGTCGGTGGTAGTGACTGACGTTTCAACAACCTGTGCGGAAGTCATCATCAGAGTCAAATGAATGATCGTTGTCAGTAGAATGTTCTTATTCCAATTCCTTTGAAATGGTCGGTTGGTTTTGCCGTGATTTTATTGGCTGTAAGACTCAAGTGACGTAAGTCGGTCGTGATTGGTCTGTTTCGATCTGTCGGTAAAGTTAGGTCGTTCTTTTTCGGTCGTTTGTGATGTTTATGTCGTGAATGAGTCGTTTGTATGGAGCGGGTAGTTGTTGACATCTATTTAGGGGAGTCTGTTCTAAGTTAGTTTAGCCTCTTTGTTCTAAGTTAGTACAACTTAGAACTGACTCCCCTAACCGTCCCGGTTCACATATCTCCACTCTGAGGGTTTGGAACCATTGCGTATGACTGTTGGACGATTAGACTCAAATGTATGGAATTTCTTTGACTCATTGTTGATACACTTCAACACGGAAGTCGAGTCACTCCAGTAGGAAACGCGGTCTATTGTCATGTCTAACTCTTCTTGAATAATCTTAGAGAGCCTTACGGAGATGAAAGCAGCTGTCAGCTCCAATCTTGGAATCGAAATCTCACGTATGGGAGCCAATCTTGCCTTTCCCATTACAAATGCGCAGTGAACTTGGTTGGTCACATCTTTCAAACGGAGGTATGCAACGGCTCCATATCCTTAACGAGAAGCATCCGAGAAGAGGTGCAACCGTACCTCTTTAACTTCACCAAATCCCTGAGGAATGAAACAGTGGTCTACCTGTATTCGATGCAATTTTGGGAGATCATCCAGCCAGCGCTTCCATTGTTCTTTGTCGGTTTCTTCTAACGTATCATCCCAACCCAGCCTCTTTCTACTGAGCGTTTGCAACGACAACTTGGCTTTCGTGGCGTATGGTGCGATGAATCCCAGTGGATCAAAGAGGGAGTAAACAGCTGACACAACTCTTCTGCGTGTCACTGGTTTCTGACTCACTCGCTGCAACATCTTCTCCATTACTTCCCATACAAACTTGTCTTCTTCTATGTTCCATTTTAGTCCGAGAGCGCTCTCTGTCAGGAGTTGCCCGAGTTCTAAATTCGCCAGTGATTTTGGCTCTTTCGGACTCTGGTATCGTCGCCATCACTTCTCGGTCGTTACTATACCACTTCGTCAAGCGGAATCCATCTTTCTCTGGCAACGTCTGCAGCTGACTTGCTTAACTGATTGACTTTCCTGTGGTGCTTGGCGACTTCATCATGTCGTCTACATACATGTTGCGGTTCACTGTCTCTATTACTTCCTGGTCAAACTCTTCCTGATACGACTGCGCTGTCTTTCTTAGACAGAAATTAGCGACACTTGGCGAAGATGTAGCACCAAACAAATGTTTAACCATTCGATACTCCTTCATTTCCTTTGTCAGGTCCCCATTTGGCCACCACAGAAATCTTAAACTGTCGCGGTCCTTTGGGTCCTCCAAGACCTGATGAAACATTTCTTCAATATCAGCAACAATTCCAACAGAGTTCTGTCTGAAACGACTTAAGACACCCAGTAATTGATTTGTCTGATCCGGGCCCTGCAGCAACTGCTGATTTAGAGATGTCTGTCCAAGCTTTGCTGCAATCATACACCACCCTGACTTCGTCGGGCTTCAAAGGGTGTGTCACTGGGTGGTCAGGAAGGAACCACGCTGGTCTGTTCCTTGTATTTAACTCTTCTTCAGGAATCATTTCTGCGTGTCCCTTTTCGATGTAATCATTCATTGACGTCCGATACTTCTCCAACAAATCTTCATCCTTCACAAGACGCCTCTTAAGAAGCAGGGCTCTTCGTTCTGCCATTATCTTGTTGTTGGGCAAATACAGTGGGTCACGTCGCCAAGGCAAGGCAACTTGAAAGAGTCCATTGACTTGTTGAAGGGACCCTCCCATGATCTCTAGGGCTCTTTTGTCTTCAACCGATGCACAAACTTTAGTTTCTACTTCCGTGTTTTCAAAGTCTGTTTTCCATAATCTCTCCAAATGCTGGTGCAGCTCTTCATCACGTATTTAACTTTCAACTTTGCTGAACAATGACAAATTGGTATCCTTCTGACCAGCTAACTGCGACTTATTTCCTTTCTTTATCATTAAAAATGTCTTGATTTCCTGTGAACCGACTTAAACTCTAAGAGGAAGTTGTGTTCTACATCACTTTTTTTTTATTTTTTTATTTTTTTTTATCGTTTTAATTTGTTTTCACCTTGAACTTGTCTTGAGCGTCTTACAAACGGGTTGACCAGCCACCTATCTTGGAAGTAACATCACGATCTTACAAAAAGCCATTTAATAGAGGAAGAAAAAAAATATACCGAGCCAAATAGTTTAATTAATCAAACAGCTGTTAGTTGTCAAAACCCGACAGTTCACCAAAGAAAATACTTCTCACGAAACGACCAAGAGATCGTAATCTCATGACCACACTTACTGAAACCATTTCGGAACTTTTCCTTATTTTTGTACATGGACCTGTTAGCACAAATTCAATTGACGCTGAAAAGACCCTAAAAGAGATTCTTTCAATCACAGCCAAGTGAAAATGTCCAAGTTACTGATGACTTGATCCGAAATGTTCTAACCCTGAATAATGTAGCGCTGTTTACAACAACATTTCCGATGATATCTTCCTCATATTTGTCAAACTATAACTGTTCTGATACCACGGATCTTGTAAAGTTGCTTAACCGTTACAACATAACAACATAAAAAATAAGGCGATAAACGTAATTTAAAATGTCAATTATCTTTTTGAAAGAAAAGTGTCTGAAACGCGCTGCACTAATAAATTAAAAAGTAAATTAAAAATAATAAATTAAAAAGCGCTGCACTAGTATCGCAGAGGTCAGTGGTTCGAATCCCGTGCAGGCCTGATTTTTTTCAGGTCTGATTTTCGCTATTGCTTAAATAGCGCTATCTACTGCGAGGATCGGGCACCATATGTATCTAATACCGCAGTTCAAAATATATGAACTTCATATATTTCATTGTATCTGATTTATCACTTTCACGGGTTTATTACGAATCAACTTAACGGCCTGCTCCCAGTTGGCTTGTTAGCTCAATTGGTAGCGCTGCACTAGTATCGCAGAGGTCAGTGGGTCGAATCCCGTACAGGCCTGATTTTTTTCAGGTCTGATTTTCGCTATTGCTTAAATAGCGCTATCTACTGCGAGGATCGTGCACCATATGTATCTAATACCGCAGTTCAAAATATATGAACTTCATATATTTCATTGTATCTAAATTAAAAAGTCTACTCTGTGAGCGGGTCACAGAGTAGGCTTTTTAATTTATTAAAACTGACGATTAATTTGTTTACCACAATACTATGAGAAAATATCTTCTTTAGAAAACCATCCAAAGATATGCGCATTTGAGAACAATCAGGTTTCGACTCCGAATAAAGCTTGTTCACACACAAGGCCGATCGAAATCAGAGTGAAACATGTAGAGTAGAATAGATTGGGTTGAGATCAAAATTTAGCTAGTTTTCATAAATCAGATACTTTTCATCATGAGATACAATAAATATATGAAGTTCGTAATAAACCTGTGAAAGTGATAAATGAGATACATCAACTTAACGGCCTGCTCCCAGTTGGCTTGTTAGCTCAATTGGTAGAGCGCTGCACTAGTATCGCAGAGGTCAGTCGTTAGAGTCCCGTACAGGCCTGATTTTTTCAGGTCTGATTTTCGCTATTCCATAAATAGCGCTATCTACTGCGAGGATCGTGCATCATACGTACTTTTGATCGTGAAATTAACAAATGATAAATCCCGAACCGCTACTGCCAAAGGCACCGCTAACCTTCTTAACTCTTTGATACCCTGGTGTGTTCCTCCACGGGCTCGAAGGGCACTGAATATATTTTAACTCTTTCCCGTTCGTCGTTTCGTTTCGTTTGAGCCGCAAACAAAAGATGTATACGCTAATGTCAACTGTCACAAATTCTAAGAGGGTAAGTTTCTAAAGAAACTGCGCGCTGCGTCGGTGGGGAAGTATAACAAGATTATTTAGGGTTTCAGAGTGGAAAGACGAGGGGCTAACGCTCGAAAGGTCAGCATGAACATCTTACACCGTCATAAATTCTGTTCTGTTGTTTCAGTTAATCATTGACTTCCCTAGAGCTCGAATGCACTACGCTCACCTTTTTTTATATTTAATAAAATAACTTAGCTCAAGTGTATATGAACCGCATTTTCTTACGTAGCCTATTGACAAAGATGTTCTGGCAGAATTTATATTATTGTTCTAAGCGTTTAGCCCTTTCGAGGCGAAGACCTCCAAAGTAAGACAGCGTACCGTAGATGAAACGTTATATTGGCTAACTGCACGTTCAGAAAGCCCAAAGGGGATTCACAAAGTTCGAATTTGAATTTCTTAAGAGTTGTTTACACATGACGGTCCAGTAAGTTTGCTGAGTAACGCTGCGATTGAATTTATACCGGATAATGTTAAAGTGGGAAACGGTGAGAACAGTGAAAATTTCTCCTTAGTTATGACTAAATGATGCTTTCTTTTTTTTATTATTATTTTCGAAAGAGAGAGCGAAAAGAGCGCAAAAGGAAGTTAACTGAGAACGTTCCAAAATGATGGACGATCCAAATTAAGAAATATCCTAGACGATCGAATTCTTGCTATTCTGGTATTTTGACACACGTTGATTCACTTACCAGTTATTACTTATACGTCCTAAAACACTACATCTAAATTTTTGAATAGTTCTCCCAAGAAATCTGAATTTTTGATTTTATCATTTTGATTCATATCCTTATACTCAATACCGACGGGGACCGATTTGCGTCAGTTTATTTTTTAATTATCTACATTGTCAACGAACGTGTCTTAAACGTGTTTTTGATAATTAGATGTCGACAATGCAAACTATGGGACCGAAGACATAAATTAAGTGGGTTTCCAACAATTTATCAGTCATTTCAAGGATTGATATCACAATCCACACAGGTGTTGCCAAAGTTCATTTTCGGTTTCTCTGGTAAGTTTTCTGTGCCGAAGACTCAATGCGAGTATTTAGCTAGCTTTTGATCTACTTCATCCTTCCTGAGGCACCTGATGAACTTACGCTTTGTTTTAGATTGCTATGGCTAACAAGAGGTTGGTCAAGTTGCTGTTATTGATGATGCTCTTCGATGATGATGATGATGATGATGATGATGCCGCCCTGTCTGTAGTTCACAGAGACCTGCATTCGTCAGATGGGTTAACAAATGGCAACAAAATTTCAAATTCGAATGTAATCAAAACGGTAGGCAGATTTTATTTCAATTTCAAATGTTTTACGATCCTTTCCCCATGAAAGATCTAGCTAGGCTCCTTCTACTAGTTTTAATTGAAATGCTTTCAAAATTTTGCGGTTTTGTACTTGCAAACATGAAATCATTCATTGTATCTGTATTATCTCTTTCAAGTGCACAAGCAAAGAATTTCTACAAAAAGCTTCCCTCTCAGGCTCAGCACGTACTGAAGGCACCTCTATACTGCATAGCTCTGTGACTTCTATATCCTTTCTGTTTGTTTTTAAAATATCCGAACGAGAAATAATTGATCAGTTAGGACAATTAATCAAAGCCATTTCGTTGGTCTTTCAGGAAGATCCGTGAAACTCTGGAAAAGTATACACAGAAATTGCAAAGAAGACCGTATTCACAGTTTTAAATGTAAAGTTGGTCCCGACCCGCCTCAAAGAAGCAGTGACTGTGCCTGGGAACATTTCGCGAACAGCTACGACAGGCCGGTGGTCTTCAAGTGTCCTCACAATGGCTTTATAACAGGAATCCGCAGCGCTCATAACAAAGATCGAAGGTGAGTCGCTCAACGATTTCGGGCACTAACTGGCTTCTCGACCAAATTAATCAATTAGTAGAAATCACAAGGGATTTTTCTTTAATGGGAAACACAAAATAATAACTATCAAATTGCCTGAAGAACGGGAAAACGTAAGTGACCAGTGTTACCAGTTGTACTCTTAACATATTCAGAGATTGACACAAGTGTTCCATTCAATCACAAGCGAAACAAGCCAAATGGCTGCGATCCCGGATCGACATCCGTTAAACAACAAGTTCGGCGACGAAAGCTGGCGCGCGCGGCAAATACCCAGCCTAAGTTATGCGCGTATATTTGTTTGCGATGTCATTCTCTAACACAAGATTGCATGTTTTACAAACAATCAACAAAAAATGCCGAGCAGCGTATGAAGCGGGGCTAGAAAATGGCCATTTCATCCCAGAATAGAACATTGAAGATATATCGACCCCTGACAGTACAGATAAAGTTAAGCTTTAAAATTTAACCTTCACTCTAACTAAGAATCGCACTGATCTGACCCACGTATCTCTAGGTTCGGCTTCCGCTGTTGTCATACTGATAGATACAGGCCAAACAAATGCAAGATAGCCCCACTGCAAAACAAGTGAGGCCAGAAACTAAAGTACAAACTTCCGCGCAACTATCACCTGGTGGGAGCCTTCAGTGATCATGATAATCATTATCAGTAAGTACATGTAACATTCTGAAGTTTACACTGACTAGAAAATAACAACCTAGCAATGACCACGAGTGCAGCATAAAGCCACAGGTGTTACTTGCGTTTGAATCATCAGTTGAAGCCACAAATTATTTTTGGTGAATATTTTCAGGTATGCTTTTGGAAAAAACGTCGAAAGATTCATTTTTGGAAGTCAGTGCAAACTTAGCTAGCTATGGGAAAACATTTTTCGCTGGCCACAGCTCTACAGCCTCGGATTTTGAAACTGAGAAAGCGATGGATTACCTCGCTATCACAACCAAAGGAAGAAATTTTTGGTGTCTTAAAATTTTCGAACATTTTAATTCATACATGCACTAAATGCTTCATCAGCGTAATTTGTTCATTAACTGAAGAAGCTTAGTATTGGAAATGAAGCATTCTGCATATTTGATCAGGTGTAAAAGCGCTTCAAAGCACTTGAAATATATTAATGACATATCTTACCATTTATATATTTTCAGGGATCGTCGCCCGTAGTTCGAGATTTGTCAATTCAGAAAGTGCCGATAAAGACCGCAAGAATGAGCGATTGACACTAAGTGGAAACATTTAATAAAGGGCGCTAAAATCAAATTAGGTTTGCAAGTTTTTAGAATAAAAAATTAAGAAAAGGGATAATTATTACAGTAACTCTTATTTAAGCTGACACAGTACGAGCTTAAGACAGTTAATTAAAGTGCAACAAAGGGAACAGAATATAGATGTTTTGGTATTAATCTTACTGTATGCTTGGGGATCAACCTCATTGCCAGGGCCTTTTCCCTTAGTTGGGGGTGGAGTTGGGGGTGGGGCGGGAAAAAGCCCTGGGAACGAGGTTGCTTGGGGATGAGATAATAAAAATGTATATGTGCACGATCGCAGTAAAGCACTATTTAAGCAATAGTGAAAATCAGACCTGAAAAAAAATCAGGCCTGTACGGGATTCGAACCACTGACCTCTGCGATACTAGCGCAGCGCTCTACCAATTGAGCTAACAAGCCAACTGGGAGCAGGCCATCAAATTAATTCGACATAAACCCGTAGATGATAAATCAAACAACAAACATATGAAATACATATATATGAACTGCGGTTATGAAACGTATATGTGCACGATCCTTCGCAGTAAAGCACTATTTAAGAAATAGTGAAAATCAGACCTGAAAAAAATTTTCACTATTGCTTGATTTTCACTATTGCTTAAATAGTGCTTTACTGCGAAGGATCGTGCACATATACGTTTCATAACCGCAGTTCATATATATTGTTGTTTGATAATAAAAATGCTTGGTTTAAGTAAACGCTGGTCTCGTTTCCTTTTCTTTTACTCCAAATCGAGTAAGAAGATAAATAAAAAAATCGAGAAGTGCTGAAGAAGTATCCGGAGAAGAAGTAAAATTTCCTCCTCTCTATAAAGAGATAGTTAGGAGCAAGCGATTACAGTCTCTAGAAGCAATATCAATTTCCGAGAAATATGAAAACTGTTTGATATTAGATGGATGGTCTGCTAGAGAAGTGCTATGAACCAGGATCTCGGTTTCGAGATAAACTCGATTGAAGGCTTTTGACTTCAGCAATGAAGTGACAAATCTAGGGAAATGAAAAAAAGCGATCTACGAAAACGTTTTGGCTGAACATTCCGGGTCTCATAGGAGACATAGATCAAAAACTCAATTAAAGTCAGCATTTTGTCTCTATTATATCCAAAGGTTTCTATAAGCGAGTGCGAGCCACGAAAACCCTCGTTCCCTTCGTTTTTTTATTCATGACGACATGAACGTCATACAAGCTTTAGAGATGCGACTGAACGGAACAAAGAAACAAACAAACAAAGTGCTATTCCTCACCCCTTCATTTTAATCCTCTCCGTCCTCAATCTATGCAGAATCGAGACAATAAAGAAAACAATTCCGTAAAAAGGCGACTTTCATGTCTAGGCCATAACTAGCTTTTTCTTTCAGATAGAAGTTGTCTTTAGGCAATACCATCCACAGTTCTTATCATTCTAAAAACTGAAACAAATGAGTCGATGAAATGTAAAAAGAATGAGTGAGGGAAAGGCCAGGAGAGATACAGATAGTACACTTAAGCTTTCGAAACAGATATCAACACAGAAACACTGATGTTCTTCACAAGTGTTGGACCGGGACAGATTTGTCTGATTCTTAGTCACCAGAGCAGTACAAGAGAGTGTAAATGGGCACAGTGCATGTTCTCACCTGTAAGCTGGATTGTGTAGTAGAAGAGTTCACTTCTGCGGTGTGAAAAAATAAGGTTGCTGGCAATTTGCGGGTGCTATCTATAGTGTAACAAAAGTTCTTTCGTTTAATAAAGGGTTGATAACTCTGAAACATAAAAATGCAATTTGATTCAAAGAAAATTCTAAAATAAGCTAGATTTTTCAAATCTTCCAAACAGGGAAAAACATTTGGTAACGTAATAAGTCTCAAGAGAATTAAATGAAAATTCGCCAGAAGGCGAGAGGCTATTACCGTAAATCCCTTAATAATACTCTAATAATGGGGACTTATTTAATTCAGGTACTTTGGGGGGGGGGGAGGGGGGAGGTGGCTTATTAGAGAGGGCGCTTATTAGAGAGGGCGCTTATTGATTAAGCCCGATGTTCACTACCAGGATACAGTGGGATATGATGTACCATATTTATTCAAAAATTGTTCTCATTTTACTTTTTTTCTCAAATTTCGTCCTCGTAAAAGGAAAGGGGGAGGCTTATTAGAGGGGCGTTGCTTATGAGAGGGGGGTTGCTTGATAGAAGATTTAGGGTACTTGAGAGGCTATACTCATCATATTTGTCAGGTGGGGGGGGGGGGGGGGGCGAGGGGAAAATGTACATTTGGGATCCAGTGCTTAAATTTGCCTTACTCTGGTAAGCATCAGCTCGCGCGTACAGACGTACAAATGTGGTATTTAAGGAGTTTTTGATGCCTTTGTAATTTCTTTTTTTCCACGGTGACTCACCTCTGAATAGGAAAACGAATTTAGCCTATTTCATCTATTTCCATCATCCTATGTAACCCTTTGTTTTGTTTCGCTTTTTATCCGCAGAGATCTGCAAATGCGTTACAACTTTTTGTTAACCGCTATTTTGAAAGTCTTTATTTCACCTGGACTATTAAACTTCAGAGAAAAAATTCAAGGATGAGGCCGTTGCGAGTACTAATGAAATACACCCCTTCATAGTGTTTCTTTACATCTTCACCCAGGAAAAGAGATGAGTACCAGCGATATCTAGACGAGATTCTAGCCAGCAATTTTGAGGGCCTAATGTCCTTTATGGGTCTAGATTAGCTTGCTTTCTTTCACTATTTGATCGTCTGAATGATCGAGAGACCTCTTTAGCCTGTATGTTTTGTTTTTTTTCAATTGGGGTCCTAGGATAATTCCCCGTGTAGTGTATTGCATTACATTGCGTTACATAGCGTTACTACTGTAATGCCATTTCCTATTACTCAATCGCGTTGCAAATCTACTTTCCTAAGTGAAAGTATTGTGAAAATTACGAGATTTGTATGGTAAATGTACTATCTTGATTACTGAATAAAAGACATATGAATTAGAGCTCTTGACCTATGACTACTCTACACCCCTTCCCCATCTGTCTTTTGTAAATTATGTCGACCTATCGATATAATTATGAGCTAAAAAGATCTACTGCCTTTGAAAAGTGTTTGGAAGAAAAATAACGTCAGCACAATTAACGACATTGATTCGAACTTTCATTTTAAAAAAGAAACAGTATTACATGTTTTAATGTTTTAAAAATGAAAGATGAATCTGTTCTTATGATTGTTAACGATTTCAAAGTAAACTGCAGAAAACCTCACGGCTGTAGCAAGACATCTGGATCATAGTAAACGCTGTACTGTCTTCTGGCACTTTAGGTTAAGTTCAGTGAAAAAATTCGCCACAAGTAATTTTACTCACTGCTTGGTTCTTCGTGCCTTCAAGGCAGTTTGCACGACTCCACGCACGGTTAAAAATTAGATTAAACGGCTAAAAACTTACTGCATTGCTCGTTTGAATTTGGAAAGTCCGTCTTAATTTCCAAATTTGCAAATTTTTGAAAAATACCCACTCGACTGAAATTCCATTTTTGGGGAATGCCTATACGTATTGTTGTATAGAATATACTAAATTAATCCAGTGTTATAGGTAACGTAAATCAAAAGGTTTATGAGAGGTTATTAAAATTTCCTTCGGATTGTTTGTAAACTCACAAAGACTACATTTTAAACACCTTCATCTTCTTCTTTTACTTTTCTGAAGGCGCGCGGAAACAAATGTTCGGCATTTTCCGCCAACTGATCCCTACGATGCCGATGAAGCGGACGGGGGATCTGAGTCCCTTCCAGATTTAGTTTGGTGACTTTACATGATGCTGTTTTTATTGCCTGACGTAGAGTGACAATACCGGCATCGGTGATCATCCGATGAGATCATCCGTCAGATCAAGTGTGGTGATTTTACAAGATGCTGTCTTTAATGCTTGACATAGACTGACAACAACGGCATCGGTGATCTGATTTCCACGCAGATAAAGTGTGGTGAGTTTACATGTTGGTGTCTGTAATGCTTGACATAGACTGACAACACCGGCATCGGTGATCTGATTTCCACGCAGATTAAGTGTGGTGAGTTTACATGTTGGTGTCTGTAATGCTTGACATAGACTGACAACACCGGCATCGGTGATCTGATTTCCACGCAGATTAAGTGTGGTGAGTTTACATGTTGGTGTCTGTAATGCTTGACATAAACTGACAACACCAGCATCGGTGAAATGAATTCTTCTCAGAGACAGGATGGCTATTTCAGTGAGAGGCAGTAGTTTCCTTATGGTGTCACTACATTCTTGATTCCACCTACGATTACTAAGGATCACCAAACTTACAATGGGGCAGTGTTTCTTTGTTAGCGCTCTTAGGATTCGTCTGAATCCAGTTTCTGTAAATAAAGGCCTGTCAATACGTAAGCGATTCGACTTGGACGGTATACTCGACTGCTGATAAGGAAGTGGATTCTTTCTACTGGATTCGTCTTCATTAACTGCACTCAGAACTTCTAACAGAAAAGACAAAGCAATGCAGTCTACATCAGTCAAGCCATGAAATACAAATCCGTACTCAACATTACAAAATTGATTGTAATGTATCTTTACAATATGTTGTGCAAACTCTAAATCTTGATACTCAGTAAGACATTTCATTCGCAGCAGTTTCCCAGTGGGAACATGCCAAAATATCTGAATTAGTCTATAAAGCAATTCTTCCATGAAGGCACTGTCCTTTTGCTTTGATAAAATGCCGGACATAAACTGAAATACCATCTCTGTGACATCTCTTCTTGGGGGAATGTCTTTTCTCTTCACGAACCAACGAGCTGCTAAGTATTCCTGGAGGGTTAGGTGGGTGAAACAAAAATATTTTGTCGTTTCTGAAAAAGATTTCCTAAACTGAGGACCGCAATGGAGAAGACCGCTTGCTCTCAGCCTTTCAATTTCTTCTCAAGTAAACCTTTTCATTTCTTCAACAGTGAAGAGAAACTTTTTTTCTTGGAGGAATTGAGCCGCCAACTCTGATAACTTTTCAAGAGTATCTTCAGGGGAAGTTGAAGCCTTCTTGTGATGTTTTCTTAAAAACATGTTAATCACTTCAAAATAAATGTCACTTGAGTTGACTGGAAGAGCATCAGTGTTTGTAGAGTTCTCCAGAATATACTCAAAGTATGAGCACATCAGAAAACAGAGAACTGGAATGTGGGCAAAGCTGACTAGATTTTCATTCTTTGTAATGTGATCCATCACAGCATTCTTCATTTCTTCGTTTTCTCTAAAATACTTTCCAACATACTCCTTCACCTGCTGCGCGGAAAACCCTGTAATTTCGACGTATCGATCAAAGTTGATTTGACCAATTTCAATTTTGTCGGACTCGTCGGGTCTTGACGTTATCAGAACACTTGAGCCTCTCAAGAGCTTTCCTTTGATTAGCTTGGCACACAGGGCTGCTACTGGCATTTCTTCATGAGGGTTATTTGGGTACTGGTCATCCAAGTCACTAGCGATGAAATCTTGTTGTGAATACTCATCATACCCATCAATGATAATCAAGACTTCTTCAGGATGATCAACCATGTACTCAAATAAAGTTTCATCGATACTTGAGTGGACATCTAACATTGATGATTGGTTAAGGATTTCTCGCAGCGAAACGTGGTCCTTTCCCAGTAAATTCAATTGGCGGAAAGTCAACAGGTATGTGAACTTAAAATTAGGGATGCGAGGACTTGTTTGAGATTGAAACAATTTGTCGTCAGCCCAATCTCGAATCAACTTTTGGCAAAAGAGTGTTTTACCAATCCCTGCCTTCCCGGTGACAAGAACAAATTTGGGATTCGTTTCTTCGTCTGTATTGGTATTAGAAAGAAACATTTCTTGAGGATGTTTTATTGGCTTTCTACTCACATGACCGTACCGGCGGAGGTATTCCTCTCTTTCCGTGTCAAGGTCTTCAACTGGCTTCCGTCCGTGTTGCATGAGAAGACTTGTGAAGATGTCACCCGTTTTCACCCTAGGCTTGGTATGGGTAGTAAGACGGTGAAATTCAGTTTGACTTTTGATTGATGCTTTCAGATCATTTGTGTACGCCTCTACAGCTAAAAACGGAAAACCGTATCAATAGCATTAGAAATGCTGAAGATGTTATTCATAAACAGATATCGGTATATTTGTTCATGTTATAATCCTGAAATGTCCCAGGACGGATCCAAACCCTGATTTAAGGAGGTAAGAAAGTGAACGTTGCTACTTACTTCATCAATTGAATGTCGTTGTGTGATTTAATTTTTTGAATGCATCATGATTGGAAAGACAGCTATACTAACTTATTAGCAGTGGTCACTGACAACAAACTTAAATGAAAAGAGCAATTGGACAAGGTGCATAGGTCATTCTATTTTCCTACTTCTTTTAAATGATAAAGAAGCATAAGGATTCTTATGGTGAAGTGATCTACACTTCTAGGCTCCAATATATCATATGAAAGATCCAATCAAAATGCATTTATGATAAAGGTTATTGGATAAAAAATCATATCAATATAATCACTCATGAAATCATGTTTGCCTGTTAGCTGTATCAGAAACTTGTCTCTTTATAATAAATTTTTCCGGCTTCCTCACTATTCTCTGTCTCACAAGGACAACGCTGAGGGAGGGGCTAAGTGGGCCACGCAGAGGGAGGGGCTATGTGGACAACGCAGAGGGAGGGGCTAACTGGACCACGCAGAGGGAAGGGCTAAGTGGGTGTCCCTCTCTTAAATTTATCATGTTTTTTTTTTAAAAAAAAGGTCATGAATTGGAACGGGTTTCCTTGACTTTGTGTTCATGATACTGCAAAGTAGTGGTCTGCGGAGCTACGATAGAAACAAGTTACCTCAATAATTACCTTCAGGTCCTATTTTCTTTACACTCTTGTCATCTTTTTTACTAATTTTTTCTTCGATTGCATCCAATCTTTCCTTGATGCTTTTCTCATCCATCACCCACTCTTTAAGAAGCTCTTTGTAGTATTCTACGAAATCAGGGTCGATGCATTCCTTTTTCAGATCATCGATTGCACTTTGGTAACCTGCCCCTCCCAGTCTCACCAGTGCGTCTTGTATGTCCTGCCAGTACTGATTGAACGTTTTTTCATCAACTGAAGCCTCGCTTGCATGACCATAAACGGTGTTTCTGTAGCTCTTGATGCGTACAATATCTGCCTCAGGGGTTGTGTCCGCTGCAGGAGGAAGTGTATCCCAGCCGGTAAGTGGTGGAACAAGACCACAAATGTTTCTCAGCAGAACCGTAAGAAGCGTGATGTCGAAGTCTCTTGATGAGACTGAGGATTTGATGGCAGGATACAGTTTGCCCCACTGGGAAGGATTAATGACTTTTTTGTTTCGGAGCGACTTTAAAGCAGAATGAATCGAAGGACTTAACAAAACCTTGTCCAGGTTTCCTGGTGGACGCTTCTTGTCAAAAGTCTCTCTCAGGACATGTGAGCCGACATCTACCAGAAGTCTGCATAACCGGGCGTAATTAGTTGTCTCCTTTGTGGAACGAAACGATGGTGCCGGTGCAGAAGCCATGTAGAATCGTTCCTATAATGATGAGAGATATAAACCCGTCACATCACTAACAACTTTTAAAAGTAGCTATGAATCAGGAGTAATCAGTTCTATTTTGTATAAAGAACGGCCTTGCTATTACAATCTAAATATTCTTATCTTGAGCGAGTTCCATGATTTTCTTTTTGGGTCAGGAGTTTTTGCAGTAAGCGACTAGCGTTCTGTCTGAATTAAATAAACATTGAATTGAGGCGCTTCTTAATTTGACATGCAGTCTGTTTTCGTTTCCCCTCCTTTTTCACAATGAACGAGAAGCGTGCACTGGGCTAGAGTTAGGTCCATGTAGGGTCTGAAAGGCAGCAATTTGAGACTCCCATTAAGAAATTTCACCTGCCGTACAGGCTGAAACGAAATGGAAAAGAATGCTTCGCGGACTATGCACGTCTTAAACTGTCAATAATGAACTTCCTTGACTGTTTGTGTTTGGCCTACAGAACTCTTCTATGGAAAGCGCAAGGCAAGTGCGAAGGGCGAGACACGTGCGAGAGGAGAGGCGAATAAAACCAATTTATTATCCAATTGTACTTCGTAGAGCACAAATAACGCGCGAGAGGAGTACAAATATCATGCGATATTATTTTGTACTCCAGAAATATCCACGAAATTCGCCCTCACTGAAATAACAATTTAGCGTGTTGGATAATAAATCTCTTATTAGACGTTTTGTTGCGTATTAGCACTAAGTATTTTTACTCGTCTTTGTATTTTGACTCGCCCTACGGGCTCGTCAAAATACAGCACAATTCGTAAAAATACTCAGCGATACCACACAGCATGTATACTCGCGTTATTAAATTTGCCCTACTCTTCTCGCGCGTGTCTCACCTCTCTCGCACGTCTCGCGCTTGCTTCCCCTCGCCTGAACACCGTCAAAATGTCCGATCGTGTTTACACACAAGTCTACAGTCTCAAGCTTCCTTGATCTTCCCAGTTAGGGCTGAAAAATATCTGATTAAAAAAAAAAACATTGGTTGAAAAGTTGAAGCCATATATCGAATCTCTATTTTGTGTTTGGTATCTAACTATAGGAAAATTGTGAGATGAATATTACCACAGCATCTCACTGTTTCGACTACACCACACGTTAAAATCTTGAATATTTACAGGTTTTCCATTCTTAATTAATAAATAAAACGTGGGAAATTGTTAATACTCGACGAAATCAAGCGACTGTCTTCGTTCACTTTCGACAAAGTAGTTTAATCTTGAAAGGTGGTGTTTAGTATCTAGTTGTTGCATACAGTTTAGATTTAACGCAAGGCCATTGCGTTACTTACAATCGCTGGAGTTTTTCTACTTTACAAACCGAGTTCAAAGTCTTGAAAATTCATTCAGCTTATGCAGAAAAGAAGCGATTAAAAGTAGGGATAGTAATCAGAGCGATCAAACTCCCGAAATGATGTGTTAGTTAAGAAATAATCACGACATGTACCTCAAAATGACTGACAGCCACACCACTCGCTCGTCAGGCGTTCGCTGTGCTATTTTCTCAGATACGTTCCGCAACAAGAATACAGTCACGACCAACTGAGGCCTCGTCGAGACTATGCCGGATAAATTTGAAAACGCAACTTTAGGTTTTCCGTTCACTTATGAAGACGGATAATATCTTCTGCGCCCACACTACAGCGTTTTATCAGAGGCACAACTGCTTTATCTCGCTTTGAGCATTCTCCAGTAAGCAGAACATTGAGCCCGCGATAGGTCCCTCTACCGCCAACTGTTCACGAGGATTGCGTTGCGTTTTCCTTGCTTCGTTCAAACTTGAGATGTCACGGCGTAAAAAGCAAACAACTAATGCCAGAGATAAGACAGATTACTTCTCTTGGTCCGATGACGAAGTGGAATTGTTGCTTAGTTCTACAATGGAGTAGAAAACATCGAAGGAAATGGAGAACATCCATTGGGAGTCTTGTCAAAGCAAATACCAGGACATTCACGACAAGTTTGTAGAACGTTATCCGACCCCTGAAGAAGCAAAGGCATTAGGAAAAGAATATCCACATTCAAGAACTCAAATGACGAAGGCGATTCTAACATCCAAGTTGAAAACAATCAGACAAAAGTATCGTTTAGCTGTCGACGATGGTAGACGAAGCGGCCATGGCAGAGTAGTTCTACTCTTCTTTGAGTTGTGTGAACAGATATGGGGTGGTTCTCCTGCATCTACT